>NC_092572.1:15730368-16018191 GCF_037975245.1 Apostichopus japonicus
AATGCCCCACCACCCACAACCCCTACGCCCCACCCCTCTTATCGCTTCCCGATGGGTTACAAAACTTAAACAATAACCTTCGCCCGTAGTACCAAAACCTTGACAAAATCCGGCAACACACCACTTCATCGATAGATAATGAGTCTAGTGATCGGGCTGTGTATTAGTGATGCTAGAGGTCGTGCATATGGCAAGCCCTTTTAACATTTACCTCGCAATTAGACTTAAGTCGAGTACATTTCACTTAAGTGGAATACATTCTACTTAAGTGAAATGTTATTCCACTTAAGTAAAATGTATTCCACTTAGGTGGAATTCAATATCCCTTAAGTAGAATTCCATTTCTCTTAAGTGGAAATGGACATTTCTATTTCACTTAAGTGGATATGCCTCCCACTTAAGTGGAATTGTATTTCACTTTAGTGGAAATGCATTCCACTTAAGTGGAATTGTACTTCACGTAAGTGGAATACATTTCCACTTAAGTGGAATAACATTTCACTTAAGCTAAATAGCCCATCTATTTCACTTAAGTGGAATACAATTTCACTTCAGTGGAATAATATCTTTTGCTCGTCAATTTCACTTAAGTGGAATTCTATTCTGCTTAAGTAAAATACAATTCCACTTAAGTGGAAGTGTTGATATGTGGCTTATATATAAATACAATTTAGGGTAATGTTCGTCGTAACGCATTCAATTGCTCATCACATATGATGATGTAGTCGATCCTCGTTGCACGTGTACATCATGGCTATGGCTAATCATTCACATCTAAACATTGCTGAAATGCGATCAAATAATTGTTGTTGTTAGAGACAATTCGAAGTGTTGTTTCCTCACTTGCACAGGGGAACAATCAGTATCATGCACAACAGAAGCGACTTACATCTTGTTAAAGTAACATAGGCAGTATTCATAACTTTTTAGATAGTGAAACTTTTGACGAAATAAAAGATTCCATCCAAAATCAAAAAAAAAAGTAATATACGTTCTCTTGCCCTTGTCAATGCGTTTTCGGCTGTAGCTCCAACCACTTGTAATGTATTTGCCATGGCTTTATTTTGGTAATGGTATTCGTCAGGTACCAGGTCAGGTACGTACGTACTCACCTTGCACGGATGTTAAGTACTAGCTGGATCCCGATGGACAGCCGATATTCATTGTGCACATATCGACACCACGTACGTACACGTATCGCGGCAAGTTGTTTATAATGGCGCGCAAAGGCATGGGCAAAGTTTGGCGTTGAATGTACTAGCCAATCACATTCCACTTAAGTGGAATAGACTAGCCAATCACTGTTCACTTAAGTGAAATAGACTATATCCAATCACATTTCACTTAAATGGAATGCATTTCCACTTAAGTGGAATTGTATTCAACTTAAGTGAAATAGAAAGGACATTCCACTTAAGTGGAATTGTATCCACTTAAGTAGAATACAATTCCACTTAAGTGAAATGCATTTCCACTTAAGTGAAATACAATCCCCTTAAGTGAAATAGATTTAGCTTAAGTATGATGCAGTGACAAGTTGATGAATTCAGCTTAAGTAAAATACAATTAAGCTTAAGTGGAATGGTATTCCACTTAAGTGAAATAGAATTCCACGTAAGTTAAATAGTATTCTGCTTAAGTGATATTGAATTCCACTTAAGTGAAATGTATTCGACTTAAGTCGAATTGCGAGGTAAATGTTAAAACGGCTTGCCATACGTGCACTGACCTATATGGAGTGTAACCACTCCCGATTTTGCAATTTCCCAAGATCAGGCCCGAAAAATCCCAAGAAATACCAAGAACACTGTGCTGTATGGATTTCTAGCAATATCCAGCGATATCTAGGGATGAATATCCCAAGATCTTACCTAAACTGAAGGCAGATAGAGAATCGAAACCTTCAGTGTACTGAACTTGAAACTGCGTCTTTCGAAATGAAAAGAATGTGGGGAATTGCACAATAAACAAATCAAAGTTATTTATTTCAGTCTCATATTTCAATTATTCGAATTTGTTAAGCAAACAGCAGATATCACATCATATAAGTGAGCATGAAAATGGCGTTCCAGGATGAACAGCCTTCAAACCATGGGCGCAGATCCTGGTGCGGACAGCGGGACGCGTCCCCATCAACTTTTTCAGTAGTGGGGACATGATATACCGTGTCCCCACCAATTTGTCTTGACCAATAGCTGCATTTCAAGTTCCCCTGTATTGAACTTTGGCGCAGTTAGATCCAGCCCAGCCCCCCGGTTCCTACGCCCTTGCTAACCACTGCGTCACAGCAACTGTTGAGAAATAATGCTAATTTTTTCTTCAAAATGGAACGGAGGGTGATGTTCAAAATGCTGTACTTGTAAACAGGATAACTCAACACGTACACCTTTATTGAACTTCATATTTCAAATAGTCTTAAAATTGGCATTATTTCAGTGAATAATACTACATGACTCTAGGTTTGGCAGTAACTTGTGAAAATGTTTCATAGTGAAAATAAAACAATGTCATGTAACTCATTATTTATTAAAGGGGTGGCAGAGCTGCTTTTCTTGCTCAAATTGATCAAAGAATATGCCCATGTGCTCATACATAGAGCATCTGTATGTCTTTATTTCACATAGGAAGACTGTTCTCTCTGGGTATTGAAACATTTTGGAATATAAATTCTACATTTTTGAGTCCTTAAAAGATCTTAATTCTTTTGATTGCCTTGTTGCTAAAGTAATGGTCAAGGCAACGTTCAGGGGCGTAGCGAAGGTATTTTTGTTGGGGGGGGGTGGAGAATTTGATTTGCCGACGGATCTGGAAGTGGTGACTGAAATGGGGGAGGGGTCTAAGGGGAGGGGGTGTCCCCCTCCCTTTGGCAATTTTTTAGATTTGAAACGTCCTTAGATGCAATCTGGTGCATATTTTAAGTCAAATTTGAATTGCCGACGGATCTGGAAGTGGTGACTGAAATGGGGGAGGGGTCTAAGGGGAGGGAGTGTCCCCCTCCCCTTTGGAAAATTTTTAGTTTTGAAACGTCCTTAGATGCAATCTGGTGCATATTTTAAGTCAAATTTGATTTGCCGACGGATCTGGAAGTGGTGACTGAAATGGGGGAGGGGTCTAAGGGTAGGGGGTCTACCCCTCCCCTTTGGAAAATTTTTAGTTTTGAAACGTCCTTAGATGCAATCTGGTGCATATTTTAAGTCAAATTTGATTTGCCGACGGATCTGGAAGTGGTGACTGAAATGGGGGAGGGGTCTAAGGGTAGGGGGTCTACCCCTCCCCTTTGGAAAATTTTTAGTTTTGAAACGTCCTTAGATGCAATCTGGTGCATATTTTAAGTCAAATTTGGCACGGAAGAAGCTCCCGTTCTCCTTTTCTCTATTCAGCTTTCCTTCTTTCTTCCCCTTCCGCTCTCTTCACCTTTTCTCCTTTTGCCGACAGACCCAAAATTTGCCGACAGCGACCAAATTATTGGAGGGGTTGTGACACCCTTCACACCCCCCCCCCCCCCCCCCCGCTCGCTACGCCCCTGGCAACGTTTCCTGAATCTGCATAGCTCATGTCGCGGAGCGGTTGAAAACTATTAATATACAACAACCAGTTAAAACAACAGTATCAGGCAGTATTTTATTACCCTCCGTTCCATTTTTGAAGAAAAAATTACGATTAAAACATTGTACACTTCTATCGCTTAGCATAGGCCTACAATACACATTTATCGCCTTTGCGACAAAAAGTTTTTTCACCTAAAAATACCGTAAGGGGTACGTACCTCTTGCAGTTTTTTGCCAAAATTGACCCATTTATTCATAAATGTCAAGATAAAACTCAAGATGACAAACAAAGGTTTGATTTGACTGCTTTGAAATTACGTATCACTGGCAACATGCGTCGAGCACCCTCTTATGACACTTATTTCGCTCAGTTTGCAACTTCAGAGGAACAATAGAAAACCGAAAAACTTTTAGGGACAACAAAAGGTTTTATAACCTTTGTTCGTCGTAAAAGTTTTTCGGTCTTACTTTTCTTTGAGGTGAAAAACAAATTGTCGCAAAAGCGATAAATGTGTATGTTTTCTGGTAGTTCGCGACACGCTGATTACGAATCTGAAGTTTATTTTGGAATTAGGTGCTGTGTTGGGGCGTGGGGGCAAAAAACCTGATTTGCAGTTTTGCCAAAACTGACCAAAAATCGATCCAAAATCGATTTCGCCCAAATGACGTAACAGGGGGTAACCGATGCTCAGGAGCCCGAATTTGCAACTCCCAGGTCCATATCTGCTTCCGTGCGGGAGATAAGTGGTCCCAAAGGAATCTGCATAGCCCTCCAAAAGATTTTATTGATAAGATCCAAAGTACTATTTTTGATTAATTTCGAACGGGAAAACTGATAAAAGTAAGGAAAATTACTATGTATAATGAAAAGGGGGGTTTAAAAAAAATATATGTTCACAGCTTTGTTGGTGCTCGCAAAACCTCTTGGGTCAAGCGTTATTGTAATAATGCCAACACGGGGTATTGGAAGCTCTTTTATTTCATTCCTCTCTGTCGCCGTCCGGTAAAGGGTTGCTTTTTAATTATAATTTTCATGACCAGGATATTTCCTGTATTTAAAAATACCTTCATTGGACAAATTTGTATGGTTTTGAGTAAGCTTAGCTACCTTTAAGAAACCATCGGAAATTGGGTGTGCAAATCCCTAATAATTTTATTAAAATTGATAATACCATTGTTTATGACAAAAAGCTTTTACGACGCCGGTTTACTGTTTGTTAGGGATATGTTTTTGCTAGATGGGAAGCAATTGTCCAAATAATGCTTTTCTGACCAGTCTTCTACATTGTTAAGCTATTGTATGCTTTATAGAAGACTTCCTTTCACATTGTATATTTGCACGTGAAAAAACAAAATAAATCAAATCAAATAACTAATAATTATTTCTAAACAGTTACTGTGGTTAGTGTTATGTACTTAGAAGGTAAGACAAACTCTCTGTCTAGAATTCAACTCCCAGAGGATGCATTGTTTTGATATTTCTTTTCCTCATTTTGCAGTTAAAATATTAGAAAAGCCTATCATTTCTCAATTAACAGTTACTGTGGCGAAGTTGTTATGTTGTATAATTTTGCATATTTATTATTGTTTTGTACAATGAAATTGTCAATAAACTGAAAAATATGAGACATACTCCTTGTCTTGAATTCAAACACCAGAGGATGCATTTGATTTTCTATTTATTTGCCTTCTAATGTTGTGAAGAATAAATATTAGAAACGAGTATTAAATCTCAACAGTTCTCGTGGCGCAGTTGGTAGTGCTCTGGACTGGAGAGACAGACAAACTCAATGTCTCCGGTTCGAACCCCAGACAGAGCATTTTATATTTTTGCTCTTTTACTGATTCCATTCTGGACTTTGAAGTTTAAATATTAGAAACGAGCATTAATTCTCAACAGTTCTAGTGGCGCAGTTGGTAGTGCTCTGGACTGGAGAGACAGACAAACTCCATGTCTCCGGTTCGAACCCCAGACAGAGCATTTTATATTTTGCTCTTTTACTGATTCCATTCTGGACTATGAAGTTTAAATATTAGAAACGAGCATTAATTCTCAACAGTTCTAGTGGTGCAGTTGGTAGTGCTCTGGACTGGAGAGACAGACAAACTCCATGTCTCCGGTTCGAACCCCAGACAGAGCATTTTATATTTTTGCTATTTTACTTATTCCATTCTGGACTCTGAAGTTTAAATATTAGAAACGAGCATTAATTCTCAACAGTTCTAGTGGCGCAGTTGGTAGTGCTCTGGACTGGAGAGACAGACAAAGCTCCATGTCTCCGGTTCGAACCCCAGACAGAGCATTTTATATTTTTGCTCTTTTACTGATTCCATTCTGGACTCTGAAGTTTAAATATTAGAAACGAGCATTAATTCTCAACAGTTCTAGTGGCGCAGTTGGTAGTGCTCTGGACTGGAGAGACAGACAAACTCCATGTCTCCGGTTCGAACCCCAGACAGAGCATTTTATATTTTTGCTCTTTTACTGATTTCATTCTGGACTCTGAAGTTTAAATATTAGAAACGAGCATTAATTCTCAACAGTTCTAGTGGCGCAGTTGGTAGTGCTCTGGACTGGAGAGACTGACAAACTCCATGTCTCCGGTTCGATTCCCAGACAGAGCATCATGTCTGCGGTTCATGTCCAGACAGAGCCTTTTACTTTTCTACCCTCTGGAGGGAGTGGAAGTATAAATATAAGAAACGAAGTTTCTCCAGAGGGAACCAAAATGGTGTAATTGGTTATACCATCGTTCAGTAAGCGATTGGTTTGGATTGCATCGGTTCAAGTCCCAGGTGAGTATTTGCAAAAGGAGTTCTGACAAGTGGATAAGGTGAATCCCGAAGGTGGGCGGCCCCCCCTCCTGACAGGTGGGTAAGGTGAGTACCAAGGTGAGAGGTGAGAGGGGGTGGAGGTGAGAAGGTGAGAGGGGGTGAAGGTGTGGACAAGGCGAGGTCGCCGCCCCCTCTCCCTGACAAGGTAAAGGCGCGGACAAGTGGAGATCGCCGCCACCCCTCCCCCTGACAAGGTTCACGCGCGGACAAGTGGAGTTCGCCGCCACCCCTCCCCCCTGACTAGCTAATCGGTAGTCGGGGGGAGGAGTAGTGGAGAAAATGTTTTACAAAAACGACTAAGTCCAAACAGCAGGATCTTTAAATATTTGTAAAACTTTAGAATCCAGAGGCCCAACTAATGGTCTAGTGGTAAAGACTTTTGCTTTTGCATCTCAAGGTCCCTGGCTCAAACTCAACCTCTGCTTTTCCTTTTACAATACTCATGTAAAAGGAAGAAAAAAAAAGGAAGAAAAAAGAGTGATACTTTGAAATAACTTCTTTTTTTTAATGACAAATCAGTTCATGGACAGGATATACCTTCATCCCTCCCACCACAGTTAATACCCTTCAACTACCTGTCCAGAAACAGGTTATCTCTCATCAAATTATTATGCAAATACTAATCAACACATGCAATACATATTTCATAAACATTCTTAGTGATACCTGCATTCACTATTGAGATGGTTGGGTGACAACAGACAGTTATTTTCTATAATGTTTCTATTATTTATAATATCAACCTGGGGGCAGTTATTTAATGATACTAAGTAGTCACATGTACATATGGGATAAGCCTATGGCCTTTTTACTTCACACCAGGTGGCTATCCAATTCACACCAGTACATTCTTTTTGGACATTTTTTTTTAAACATTTGGAAGACCATTTCATCATGAGGGGAAAAGAATTGATTTCTCCTAGATAAAAATAATAACCCCATCATACTTTAGCCAGACAGGGCTTGAATCCATAGGTTTGCTTGACGACAAGTTCCCAACAAAAAGGAGTTGGCCTTCCATGGCTGATTGATTATTCACTTTACAATACCATGGCACCCCTGCTACCATCAATAAAATTTTCTTTAACTTTCATTTATTAACTAAACCTGATTTTGAATTAATTTTAGATAACTTAATTTTTACATCTTTTGCCCTCCAGTTTGAAAAAGGAAACGATACTACCATAGCACAAACAACATACATGTGGAAAGGTTGCTCCCTTTCATTGCTGTCTCAATCACACACCCCCCGCTCCGACTACCACACCCCACCAAATTATATACACGAAGAGTGCATTATTGAAAGTTTCTTTAAATATAGCCTTTTCATGCAGTAAACCTGTGCTGCTGCAAACTGAAAATTCAATTAAAAGATTCTCCCTCTTCACTTTCAACACTTTCATTTCTCCTTCTCTATCCTTCGCTTCACCACCCCCCCCCCCACCCCTGGTCTTTCCAACTATCATCCATAACTCCTGCCAATATCAAATTCAGTCACCTTAACATCCCCCCATAAAGTGTCAGTCAGTCAAGCACCACAATGTTTGTACACCAAGAAATCAACACCCAAAACCCATTTTTAAAACTCAAAAGCCCCATCAAATAAAGATGCTGTTTTTTTCTTCTTTTTCTCTAAACAAGATAAACACACAAACACCAAATCCAAAATATATAAAATTCCAATTCCCATTTTGAATATTCTTCAAATTTTGTTTGCCAAGCCACGTTAAAAAAGTGAGTGTTATTCTTTTTGGCCTTCCCCCATCTTTGTGTTTGCATTGCAACAAGGTGTAGTTTTCTATACTAAAAAAATACAAATAAAATCAAATAAAACTTAAATAAAAGATGATTACAGCACATGCAGGAGAAGAGTGAGAGCCCTCCCAAATACTACCGGCTTATGTATACAAAAGACCTTTTTTCCGAAATCCTTTTTCCGACATCGTGGCAATTCGAGAGTTACTTTTCACCCCCGCTCCACCATCCACGCAGGAACCCACCCAGCCCCCCTGCGGGGACGATTTATTCTGTTCCAGTTTCTCGTCCAAGGAGGGTAACTCTATATGGTTCAGAGCTATGTCAAAGAAGAGCGGTTTGCACGGTGACGGCTTAAAGTCCAGTGGAAATGTGGTGAAGTTGGGCTTGGCGGCCAGGTCCGGCTGGTTGGCGTTGTACCAGTCAAGCCATTCCGCCAGCGGTCGATTGTCCTTCAGACCGAGTTGCGCCATTCTTTTACTGATGGAAGGTTCATTGGAATCTGAAAAATGAACGCAGAGAGGTTCTTGGTAAGCCATGGTATTTTTTTTAAAGTATTCTTGGGTGGAGGGTATTTTCTATGGGTGAGAATAATCCGGAGGGTGGGGGAAGTCAATTCAATTAACTGTGAGAAACGTCATTGAATTAGGAACCACCTAAGGCCTATTCTCATCTTTGTAGTAAGTTTGTCACCTTGAGCTATGTGACAGTTCATAAGTAGGGGGGGTATATTTGAGTGGAATTTGGGATTCGAATCCCGGAATAGAGAAAGTTTACAAAAACTTGTTAATTTGCAGTCATTTTTTGTTATTGCTGTCACAAACAGAAATGGATACCCACTTTCTATTATTTGTAGATGACAGAGACTGGTTCAATCGCAGTCTACAACGCCAGATAAACTCTTTATATTTTGGCTTTCAATTTCTTTATTCTGACAAATTTCGATAGTACAAAAAAACGGCAGTTTTGATCGGGCTTTTGATACTTCCTTGTGATCCCTGGACATCATACATTCAGCTACAAGCAAAAATAACTATTGTCTGTCCTGTCCACCACAATAATCCTATTGTAATATTTTCAGACCCTAAGGGCTAATAGGTCTCTCCCCCCCCCCCCCCCCCAAAAAAAAAAGTGTGAAAAGGGATGGTGCTGCTTCCAACCGAATGAATCTTTTCACTCATTGTTAAACCAAAGAGAAAAATTTGGGAAAGAAAACAACAGATTATTAATATAAAGGCCATATTTCTCTGAATCATTGTCTATGCTCTGATGGAATACATTTGTTCCAGTAGCAGGGTTCAATTCCCAGGTTCCAAATGGACACGGCAGTTTAATCTGCATTTTCCTGACGATCAGACCCAAAAGAGAACATCGATATGTCTCTCCACCGTTATCCCAAAGAAGAACCCTTTCAGAAACTCAAGGGTACTAAAGGGATTTCTTCCTTTTGAATTAACCAGGGTCCTACACAAAATTAACAGGGTAGTAACATGATGGTCTCTGCCTGATTCCCCCTCCCCCCACCCAATTTCTTTTCTTAATTTTTGGTATTCATCCTTTCATATTTAGTCCATCTTGCATTTTGCCTTTTGAAAAACAAGAATCCTTAATCTTCATCCAAAGCAGCAACAAGTTTCTTTCCAAACACAGTAAATTGAATATTATTATTATTATTATGATTATTATTATTATATTATTATTAAGTACATACCTAGAATGGAGGCCGCCTGAGCAGAGTACTTCAAGCCGTTGATATCTTGTGCAAGAGTGTCCAATTCCTCTACCTCCACCTATTGATTAAATAAAACCAAAATCTAATCATGATGTCTTCCACATTAAGTTTTTAGGGAGTGTCACTACCCGACAAGCCCTATAGGTTTTTTTAGTACACTTCCTTTCACAAGTTTTGTTTCTTATCTCCTTCTATGTCATATGTCATACTTATGTTAAAATAGAATAAAAATCAATAAATGAAATGAAATAAAAGAAATTAGTTACCTTTTTTTTTAATTTGAGTTTTGTTTTTGTTGTTGTTGATATCAAAACAAAAGGAGTTTAACCCCTGGTCGACCTGGCGAGAGGTCCTACGGGGGATAATAAGTTTGTTTTTATAGAATAGACATTTTTTTTTTTCTTGGAGAGATTGTCTATGTTCAGTCAAGGAATTGCTGGTAAATGTTACAAAGTAGATTAAACGATAATTTGCTATCGAAAGTGGTACCAAGGAAGGTTGCATTAGGAGTAGCAGTGATTGAGGTGTTGAAAAGATTAATTTTGGAAATATGGTTATGGTATTTTGAGTTTATTATGGAGAAATTGGCTAGGTTAGATTTTGAGGGATATATTTTTGTTCTCCACATCGAGCACCAATTTTTGAGATGTGTAATTGCTCTTTTAATATTTAGTTCCGTCATATAGATATTTTTACTGGTGCTCCAAATGGCTATGTCGTCAGGGTACTGACTATAGTTGCATTCAGATAGAGGGGGGATGTTCAAATCATTAACAAATAGGGTGCAGGGGAGGGGGCTGAGAACAGCGCCCTGTGGAGTACCTGCACCAAGTGGAATAGGTTTTGATTGTTGGTTTTTGTAGCATATTTTGGCATTGCGCTCACTAAAGAAAGAGGAAAGAAGTCTGGTGTAATTGCAGGGGAGATTAAAGTTAAAGTAGTTAAATTCTTATGCCGTTGTGCCAAGTTTTGTCGAACGCCTTTTTCGGCATCAAGGAAGAGGGCAGTGGTATCATGTTTTTTTATGAAGCCGATGCGAATTTCTTTGGAAAGGTGGAAAGTTTGGTTTATTGTAGATTTGTGTGCGCGGAATTAGCCTGATTGATACGGGCAAAGTGATTAATTTGCTCAAGGTGGTTTCTGGTGCGGTTATCTATAATTCTTTCGAAAATCTTACCTAAGGCTGGTAGGAGACTAATTGGTTGATAGTTTTGAATTTTGGTGTGTCTTTACTTAGTTTCGGTATTAAAATTATTTTGGCGGATTTCCACAGGGTTGGGAAATGACCCAGTCTAAGGAGTTTGTTAAATAATGGGAAAATATGAGAGTTAATGAATATCGGAGGCCGACGGAGGGGAATCTTTTAGCATTAGGTCATTTATGTTGTCAAGACCAGGGGAGGAGGTATTTTTGCATATTCAGTGGCACTATACCAATCATTTATATCTATTTCTTTGAGTGGAGGGATGTTTTCGTTGAGACATCCTTAGAAGTTGGGGATAAAGCTGGTTGCATTACAGATAATTGTACGGTCTATTTTGTGTTGGAATCTGTTATCGTATGGAGGGCCATCTAAGATATCGAATATAGTTTTCAAGTATGATTCACTAAGCTTTATTTGGTCTTAAGTTTTTGTGATGAGGTTACCTACTTTATCTCTAAGGCATTCGTCTGTATTACCTGTGTTTGGGTTGTTATGGGTTTATGATATTTTTTTATTTTTCCAAAAGTGTTTTGGGTTTTTGTCATTAATGATTGAATCGCATTTGTTTTGGATTTGGTTTTGGTTGATCGCCGATATTTGTCTATTTATTTGTTTTTTAGGTTGGTTAATTTAGGTTTTTAGAGTTGGATCTGGGGAGATCATATAGGTTCTATGTAGGCGACGTCTGAGTTATTTAGTGTAAGAATATTCCTATTTAGTTTTGGATTTCTGTTTTGTTTTTAATGGGCAGTGTTGTTTGAAGGTATTAAAGATATGTTGGGCAATGCTGTCACAATATATGCCGATGTAATTTAGCTTGTTGTTGTGGTAATTGGCAATAGTGTTGTTTGTTATGATCCCTTTTTAAATGATGTCCAGTCTGTTTTATTGTAATTATACGTTAATTCGTTATTTTGGATGCGACTGAGGTTTATGTCTAGCTCAAAAAGGAGTGGAAAATGGTCACTGATTAGGTCATCTTCTAGGATTTGAATCGAATGAGTTTTAGTTGCAAGGTGGCTTGAGGTTATGGTGTAGTCAAGTAGTTCAGTATTATAGTTTATTGCGTTTATCCTAGTTTTGGATTTTGGTTAGTTATTGTTAAGTTATGTTTATCACATATTTCTAAGTGGGATATGCCTTTTTCAGATATTTTGGTGCTACCAAAAATGATGTGGTGGGCATTTAAATCTCCTAGTAGTATTGTATTTTTATTAGAACTTTTTTTGATTGTGGATATGGGCTCATTTGGGGACTATAATAGCTAATAATGTGGAGAGGTTTATTGTCTCTTTCGAGTACAATTTCAATTGTTTGGGATTGTTTGGGAGGAGGGTGGCTTTGTGGTTGTTTTTTTCAGCAATAAGTACTCCTCCCATAGAGCGAGAGATATCGTGTCTGAAAGTTTGGTAACCAGGGATGCTAAGGTGGGAATTTTTATTTAGTTTAGTTTCGTTTAACGAAATGATATCCGGGGAGTGGTTGGCGAATATAGTAAGTAGGAGGCTTAATTTTGGAAGGATACTGTTGATGTTTAGGTGGAGGAACTTGACCGAAGGAGGGAGTGTGCTTGTCATGTAGGTGATTGAGGAGGGCTAAATATTGAAGGATGGTGGAGACGTTCCATAATTACAGTTTCTGGGATATTTAAGTTTAGGTGTTTTAGTGCTAACACGGTGGCGTAACTGGCAAGGTCGTCAGATTTAATATTAATGTTGGCTTTATGGAAGGTGTATTGTACTAATTCAATTACAAAGGTTGCGATATTAAGTTTTTTTTCAGTGACGATTTTATTTGTTATTTCAATTTTAGGGGTAAAATTGGTTACATTCGCGTAGGTTCTTTGTTCTTGTTGTTTGTATTATTTTCAGTTTTAGCTTCTTTAAATTTTGGGCATCCTTTGTTAAGGGCGACATGAGTCCCTGAGCAATTGGCACATTTTGGGTTTTCTTTTGGTTTGGGACAGTCTTTAACTCTGTGGTTTTCACCACATCTGAGACATCTGGTTTGATTTTTGCAAGTATGGTGGGTGTGTCCAAAAAGTTGACATTTGAAACATTGAGTGATTTGGGGGGGTTCGTGGTATTCTTCTGTTTTGTGTTTAGAGTATCCTAAGTAGAAACCTTGTTTGATTAGGGATTGTTGAGGCTCTTGTTCTTCAAACGTCACTTTTACTTTCCAAGTTGTATTGTTTGTGGCATGACTAATGAGTCTTTTAGTTTGTATTGGGGTGTATTCTTGGTCTTTGAGTTCTTGTTCAATATCTTTGATTTGAATTCCAGGGTTTATGCCACAGGCTACTACGGAGAAGTTTCTTTGTCATACTTTTTGGGGGATTCTTGGTTTGGGGTTGCCTAGTTTAGTCTTTTGAGTCCATGGTTTCAGGAGGATATTTGCAGATTTAGGGTCATGGGGGTGATTAGGATGTCGTTACTACGAAGACGGTTTATATTTGATATCATGGCATTTGGTTTTTCTTCATTGATTAGTTTAGCAAGTGTTTATTGGGTTTTTTGATAGTTCTGGTAAGATTCCTGATACAATGATTGTTTGAGCGGCCTTTTTGGTGGTTGGTTTGGAGTTAGGAGATGGGTTTATTTCAATGTAGATTGGACGTTGTCTTTTTCTGCTATTTTTGTACAGGGATCCAGTCATTAATGTCTATGTCAAAATTAGAGAGGTTTAGGTTTTCGACTAGGGGGGCGGTTATAGGTGGGTAAGGGGTTGTCATATTGGCAAAACAGCCCCTCCCTACGGGTTTTAAATGGCTTCTATACAATGAAATTGATCATAAACTTCACTTACCAGAAAGAATTAGTCTCCAGCCTAAGACGGCGGACGGAAAGAATAGGAACTCCTTTTGAAGAGACACACTATGAATCGAAAGTGTACTTAGCAGTGTTGTGTTGGTATCCAATGACGCGTACCTTTTGTAAATGGCGAGTAAGTCATAGAGTGAAGGATGATGGGGTGGCGCTATGTCAAAAAGCTAACTGTTGACCAACATAATCCACAGAACCCTAAGGTAAGGAGAGGAATGCAAACGAAATTAGCCAGTTTTCTTCAAAGTAAGTCTCGTACATTTAGCACAAAACATTAAACACTAATTAGCAACTAATTCCAACAAATTTTAGGCTGTGATTGAAACTTTACTGGTGGAAACATAATTAAATATATATTACATTTTTATGAACCTTTCTTTCTTATGACTAACCTTGACTGTATATTGCAGCTTTCCAGCTTAGCTGGTGTTTTTCCATCAAATCAGCTCATCTTTGAGTTTTCTGATCTTGACAACAATCAACTGTCTTTTTAATTTACCACAACCCAGACCACTAATTGGCAACTCTTTCCAACAATCTAAGGCAACAATCATCAATTTAAGACAACCAAATTACTATTACTCATTAATTTAGCACAAAACAGACCACACTAGTTAGCAAATCATATCAATAAACTAAGGCAAAACTTATAAATATAATACAAACACACCACACTAACTACCAACAAATTATCACAGTACTCCTCTGCAATTTAGCCCAACAGACCACACTAATTAGCTACTCATTCAACCAAACTAAGGCTCTTTAATTTATCACGAAACAGACCACACCAAAGTACCGACTGGTTCCAACAGGCTAAGGCACTGTGTCTCGTACATTTAGCACTGATCTTGACAAGCAACTGTTGAGAGGACAAGACTGATGTTCATGATACTGGCTTACACTGATGTTTCCCTTGAAACTTAATTTTTCTCCAATTTCTGTTAAATCACCTCCAGAAAACACTTACAGATCTCTCTGTAGAGGACAAGCTTGAAGGATCTTCTCGTATTTGGTGGAGTTGAGATCTTTACCAAACAGAACGTTTCCTCTCACAGTATCATTTGGATCCAAGCTTGTTGAGCAACATAGGCCACAGATCTCTGATGAAAGGAGAGGAATACAAAACAAATTAGTCACTTTTCTTCAAAGTAACAGCAAAAGTAAAAAAGTCAAACCCTGTTAACAACCAAACTGTCAGCCGTGAAACAAAACATGTATACTCTTCTAGAGGGGCAATTTGTGAAAGAAATGGAATTTTATGGTCAGATCAAAGTTATTGGACACTGGTTTGAACAACTCTCAAGAAAGACCTCACTAAATACCAACTCGTTCCATCAAACTAGGTGCAATTTCTTATTAATTTTAGACAACCAAAATACTTATTACAAATTCATTCCAACAAACTAAGGCAACAGGTTTCATTAATTTAGCACAAAACAGACCACACTAATTAGCAACTCATATCAATAAACTAAGGCAGAACTTATCAATTTAATACAAACACACCACACCAATTACCGACTGGTTCCAATAGGCTAAGGCTGAGGTCTTATACATTTAGCACAAAAATGTCTCCTACATTTCTAATTAAAAACTAATACCAATAAACTAAGGCACCATGTCTCCTACATTTAGAAATTATCTTGACAACAATCAACTGTTGAGAGGACAAGACTGATGTTCATGATACTGGCTCACACTGATGTTTACCTTGAATCTTACTTTTTCTCCAATTTCTGTTAAATCACCTCCAGATAACACTTCCAGATCTCTCTGTAGAGGACAGGCTTGAAGGATCTTCTCGTATTTGGTGGAGTTTATGATCTTTCAACCACTTGTTCTAAACCTGATCCAGCTTCATTACAGACATCCAAGACTCACAATTTTCCTTCAATTTTCTTCACCTTCTTCTTTCACCTGAGACAGTATTGTAAAAGATAAGAAGATTGCATATATTGGAAAGCAGATAGACATTGCAACTAGACTCATTTTTATACACTCCCTTCCTTCCTTCCTCCCCTCCCTCCCCCTGACTACCTAAACAACCCTGACTGCTGCCTCATTGATATAACTATGTATAAACAAATGTATATGATTGTGGTTTAATGGCAGAAATAAACGAAACAAATACCAGAGCTTAAATATTTCTGTGTTACTATAGTAAACTGCATACCCAAACGGAAGCATTACAGAATCTTCAATGTCTCAGACCTCCAGCAGGATGTTACAGTCACAGTTCATGGAGTCTCCTTGTGAATCAGTGTGGCCAATGCAATGCTGTAAAGACAAATATCAAAGCAATATGTGCAGTATATATATACCTTTGGTGTGAAATAAATTTTAGTATTTTTTTTAAAGTAGTTTTACATAAGATCATCTTCCAGTTTGCGTATGCAGATACCTTTTTGATGAATGTTTACAGACATGAATAAACTGTACCTCTTTTTGTTACTAAGTGCCTGTTTATTTTTAATACTTGCAATATGACTCTTTAATGAACCTTACTAGACATTGCTATCAAACATATGGAGTACTTCGTAAAATGCCAAAACTTCCTTTGATGTATATTGTTCACTATAATGGTCAAGCTGATTGAAAGGAATGAATTCAACACAATTTGAGAACATTTCATCAGCCAAACAATTTGGAGAGCATGTACTTAGCAAGCACATTCATGAGGAACTGGAAAATTGAAAAATGTCTGAAATAAACATCATTCTTGAAACGAGAAGCTTGACAAGTGAAATAAGGACCGACACTTAAGCTACAACATGTACACTTAGCAAAGATGAAAACTGGCTTTTCAGCCAATACACAAGTACCAACAACATATTAGTATATTCATGGTAAACCCTCATGTGCTTCCATGACTTCTAGCACCTGTGTAATAATATTCTATATCAACAAGGACAGAGATACTATATCTTGTACTTATCTCTCAATACTCTTAATATGTGTTTACCATGAGTTGTGTTCCTCACAACTTTCAATGTTTTCAAATTAAAAACCAAATTAAAGACAATTACTCAACAATGAGAGGTTGACTTAGCAAAGTTTGAATTTGGTTTAATAATAACCAAAGTTTCAGTGAAACAGTTCTGCAGACCATAAAATCATGCCTTAGGCATCAAAAGAAGGCTATGACCTGATAAAGATATGCCGAGAGTTGGACCAATACTGTTAAGCTTAGCTTCAGGTCAAAATTATGCTAGTTGATCAAATTAATACATGTATATCAATTATATGCTAGGTAACATCAGCTTTCATGGAGAGTTTTCTCCATACTTGAACCATCACTAACATCAATTAGACCACAGCGCTAGGCCTAATTGCTTGAGAATTTCATTTTACAAAGTACCGTTGCTTGTATAAGAAGCCTAGGATAGGCTAGTTCGTCCTCATCTCTATCTAGCCTTCGCTTTGGTAGGCTAGCCTAGGTTTCCCATTTTCATTTGGTGGTAGGCCTAGCCTGGGGCCATTTGTTCCCTCCCCTAACAACGTTATTTTCCTCCCACTTAAAAGTTGAGTAACTTACCTCCCCTACATCATAGGGGAGTCAAGTACGTTTTCACTGGAAACTAACATTTCCAGGGGAGTTAACTAAGGTTTTTCATGGGAGGCATATTGGCTAGGCTATGTGGAAAGAATAAATGTTGTAAGTGGAATAATTGTAAGAAAAGATTTAAAGGGAGAAAGGTAAAGTTAAGGGTGAAAAATAACATGGTTAAGGAAACTAACATACTATTTTCAAGGGAGGAGACTGTTGTTCTGTAGGCTCTGACTGTATATTCTTGTAGAGTACAGTAAGCTAAAGAAAGTTGTGATAGTATGAAAATAGAAAATGTGACCAGGTATCTTCGTTGTGTAACTGTTCAGTGATTGGAAGATAAAAAATGTGTGTGAATAGGCCGGATTGTTTGCATAGGATTGTATGCGAACATGGGGTAATTTACATGCGTGGAATTCATAGTGGTAATGGGTTGTTTGCTTGTATGGCATTCATTGTGGGAATGAAATAACATAGACAATTTAGCCTATACAGTAGGTATGCCCTCCTTGTTTTCCTATTTACCAGTTTCTTCAATAACTACAAGTACAAGTGTCTCTTTGAAATATGTTCCTTTCTTTCACCAAACTCTCCTAAATCACAAGACACATTTAATTACTACGTACAGTTGCTTCACTACCTAAATTAATTCTTTCCACAGCCAAGCCGTCTTTCTTTCCTCCCCTGAAAAACGTTGGTTTCAACCCCTAAAAATAATTTCAGGGAGGAAACTATCGTTTTTATTCTTGAAAGTTGGAGAAGAAACCAACGGCCTCGCCTGTCATGATGGAAAAAAAAAAAGGAAAGAGAGAGAGCTTTCATCCTAAGCTAATTTATCTGGCTGCGAGTTAGTTTCTTGAGGATGTGTTACTGTTAGTGTTAAGTGCTAGATGGCATAGCCTAGGCTATGGTAGGCTACTCTGGTAGGAATTTAAAGACATTTAGGCCTAGGCTAATTAAGTTAGGCCTAGCCTAACTGTACTAGCCTTAACCAGAAAGTAATTAGGCCCAACCAGCTAGGTCTAGTATTTTGTCGGAAGATATAAAGTGACTTACTTTACTTACGTTTGTCTAGTGAATATCATATTAGGCCTAGATTAGCATTCCAACTAGTATAGACGCCAGTGCCTACGTGAGCTAGCCTATCGTTAGGCCTAAGCGATACTATTATATGATAGGCTAGGGCAATTTCTCACGCTCGCTGACTCAAACAATGTGAAGTACTATAACTTGCTCCACAAAACTAATACACAACCTTCGAGCTGGCGAATATATCTGCCATTCACATTCTTTGGCAGTAACCCCCATACAGAATAGGCTACAAATTACAATTACGTATGAATTGTTAGCCAACGGCTGCCAGGAAGCGAACTGCACTGCTCGTGTAACCTTTCGTGAGCTTTATATACAGATCATAATTCGCGCTCCGTTGCTTAACCTTTGACCACGACCGTGTGCGTCTATGGCAAGCCATGTGGGACAAACACCGCAAAATATATCAAAGAATTAATTGAAAAAAAAAAAAAAAACTAGCAATGACATGCTAGATGCATATCCATTTGAAATCATTACATTTACAACGAAACAATTCAAATGGTCTCATAACATAGGCCTAAGGTCATTAGTCATGTTGGTCAAGATAATTTATTGAGTTCGCTGCGAATCTCGTCAGAAAAGTTGTTTTAATGACCAATATATCATTACCCGAATGGGTTGGTCTGGCATTAGGCCTAGGCGGGACAGTAGGCCTACTGTCATGATCAACCCGGGGGAGGGGGGCGAGGGTGTAGGTCTGGCATATCCATGGGACAGACATTCTAAAGATAATAATTTACACTTTTTGAGGGGGACTCTTGGGGTGAATCTTGACATAAAAATGTCAGCCTAAAATTGTTTAGCTAGCTGCATGAACTTTTTCAGATACAACAAATTTTGGCAAAAACTGCTTAAATTTTGTGATACAATGTCACATTTGAGATTTTTTAGATAAATTGTCTGAATTTTTAACCCATTCTCCAATATAAATGAAGGTATTAAATGAAATTCACTGTTTCTGTGATCCATGTAGAGGTTTTGTTCTTAAAATACAGTCTTACCTTTTTGTGCAGAGTTCTAGAGCATCTGTTCCTCATGCATGTCTTGAAGTAGAGGTTGGGTAAAGTAGAGGTTTGCTAAATTTTAATAGAATCAATAGTTATATCTACTTCAGTTGCTGTAACTGTATCTTAGGTGCCCCCCCCCCTCCCTCTGCCAGGTTTCATCTAGGATGAACCACTGGTGCTGTGATCGAGTGGATAAAGGCAATGGCATTTGAAGCAATTAGGTTTGGCAATCAGGATGTTCTATGTAAGGTGGGTTTATCATCCAAGAGCAGTCTACAGTTTTCCCATCTAAAATGAGTTTCTAAATTTTATATAAAATGTTGAATTGGAAGCCACCCGTAGTGTAAGTTGTGATCCATACGCGTGTGCGGGCTTCTCCCACATTTGTGTTTGGTTAACCTTTGTAAAAATAACTGCTCATTATTATTATTACAAGGGCCGTGTAACCCCATTCTTATCTTTGGAGTGGGGGGAGTGGGTATCTGCACTTGTTGGATGTGTAGTGCAATTGGACGCCAAGATTAAGAAACAGAAAACCACATTTACATAATGTTACAGCTCTGATATAAATCTTAGCTTTATCAGAAACTCAAAGAACAGCTATTTATTTTACCACTCCATGGAAGCTGGAATCCTTTTTATTTATCAACAGCATACATACACACCATAATTGAATGATAATTAAACAGTAACATAAAAGATAAAAGTACTAAAACTGAAAACATGGTAAGAAAATGACATCCCTTGATGAAAGTACAGTGAACTGGAGCCTCTGGAGAGAGATGTATACTAATACAAGCCTTTTAATTAGGTTGTGATATTGTGTGTTCAATCACATCTATAATAATCAACAATGTGGGTAATCATTAATAAGTACTCATTTGAGTGTGAAAATAAAGCCTACAGGTTGTCAAATAATTCATTGTTAACAGTTAGATCATATAGCAAACAGAACAAGTAGCTACAAAGGAAAGTACTTCCTTCATAAAATATCGCCCCAAGTGTCTTGCAGCATATATTATGTCACTTAATTATACTCAACTATCAGAGTGAACAACAGAGTAAACAACTCTACAGTAAAGGCCACCATTTGAATACTGTATTATCTTCTAAATGAATAGAAACAGTTAAAAAGATAGTTCATACTGATCCAGTCTTTGATACACTGTGTATGAAACCGGTGGGGATTATAAAGGTAGGTTTTACACGCTTCACCATGATGTAAGAAATATAGGGTTAATAAAAGGAATATCATACCATCAAAGAATATATAACATTAACTCAAAGGTCACTGTACATCTTGTCCTTTGATGTTTAAGTCTCACTATGCATTCATCTGGACGGTCTGAATAATAATGTTTTGGAGGTTTCTATTCTCGCTCGTTCTCTGAGATTCGGCCAAAATATTTGGCAAACAATGCACCTACAAGATTGTCTGCTTATTAACTACACAATGGTACCAAAAAAGGGTTAGGGAACAGTTTGTTCATGTTTATAATGGAAGGCATAATGGGGCTTTATACCTAAATATCACATGAAAGTAAGTACAAACAATGAAGGATATTCATCAGAACACAACTACGAGGCAAGTTATAAAACCAACCAAGTACTTACTCAGTTTTGAAATGTAAGTAAAAACAGAGGAGCTGTGTGCTATTCATGACCAACATTTTGTTTGTGTTTACGTCATATGAAAAACTCAAAATACCCATATCCCAATGGATTTAAAGAAAAACTTGAAACCATAGAAAATAAGTTGACAGTCGGGTCAAGTAGCTACTGGATAGTTCCCTAAAAACACTTTAATGAGTTTTACTTCAGCACCGTCGAAATGTGCAATTAGTCCGTAAATATATGATGCTTGGCATGGCAAAACATGGATGGGACAGATATTGAGACTTTCATATTTAAAGAGGACAGAAACAAACAAACAAGCAGAGACTTCAAGTTGAATCCAGATGTCCTTTTATCACTGAATGGAGAATCGGTTGAGAGAGCATTTCAGAGACGAAGCCTGAATTGAAAGCTAAAAGATCAATCAATTTTGTGAAGTAGCATTTAACGTACTACACTTTTCATTCAATTCTAATTACCACCAGGTGAAGGCAATATTATGCAATATTTCTGTACGAAACCCTTGGTGTAATTCTCCCCCTCCAACCCACGCCCAAAGAGATCAATCAATTTTGTGAAGTAGCATTTAACGTACTACACTTTTCATTCAATTCTAATTACCACCAGGTGAAGGCAATATTATGCAATATTTCTGTACGAAACCCTTGGTGTATTTCTCCCCCTCCAACCCACGCCCAAAGAGGTGCAACTTCACATGGCTAATTAGCCTGATCACCTCTGTCCCTTCTGCTATATGAAAAGTAAAGTAAGACATCTTAATCCTCTCTTACATTTGATCTTTCTGTGGTTTTAAGAATTTTGCATATTTTAAATATTCAGGGTGGCATTTAACCCCCCCACTTCCCCACACCCATCAGTGGCGGCGGAACCGGGGGGCTTGGGGGGGCTCAGCCCCCAATGAAAAAGTTGAGGGGGCAAATGCATGATAAGCCCCCCCAATATTTACCAAGGCTCCGAAACGTGCATCTGCCCATTTTTCAATGCATACTTGTCGATCTGTCCGATGCACACGTATACTATATAGGTGTAATAATTTTAGTAATTGCTGGGGGACCCTCGGCCCGTCCCCTGGCTATAGACCACATTGTCACCCCAACCGCGTCTTCACGCCCCGTGAAAAGTGGAAGCAGTGAGTGTGAGTACCAGTAAGCGTAACACAACTTCGTCTTAGGCCAATGACTTGCCTCATTTCAGCCAGTTCTCCAACATCCCCTTACTTAGTGGCGAAGCGTCCATATATACTGTCAGGGGGCAGATGCCCCCCCCCCCCGACAGACTCAAATGGACTGCTGGCGCCCTTTTCAGCTTTTCAATATACTTTTTACTTATTCGCTATTATTGACTATTTTATTGCGCTCTCATATACCTATTGACATTTGTCATATTCTGTTGGTGTAATTTTCCGACAAAATGGCGACGACACCTATTTATTCTCCGTTTATCTGCAAATTAGCAAGGCCCGGAAAGGGTCATTTCCTGCAATCTAGGGAGTATCTTTACTCAAAACTTTTCTGTACGCTCCGCGCCAACCTGTGGTGGCGCTCCGCTTAGATAGTGTCGAAAGCGCCCCTACAGGCCATTCTTGCCCCCCCCGACCAATACCCCTAGCTCCGCCACTGCACTTACTCCACTCAAAAACGTCTTTGCGAGTACACTACGAGTATAATAGCTACTCTCCATCGAATATACAAATTACAATGTTTTTACAGACTTTTACGTGCAATCTGAGAAATTGCAGACTTGAGACTGACCCATATTTTAGGGCTAGGTATTCGCAGCATAAAACACACGGGAAGTGCTGTTTCCGGCCATCTGGGGGTTTGAAATAACCCAAAATTTTCTTGTACGCTCCGCGCCAACCGATGGTGGCGCTCCGCTTAGATAGTCTCCACACATTAGCCCCCCCAATAATTTTTCCGTTCCGCCGCGCCTGACACCCATCACCACCAAGAAAAAATGAAAATGGATGAAGTAAACAGGGTGAGAGAGAACTTCAGTTGCTACTGATGTTTGTTCTAATAATGTCCTCATAGATAATACGGAAACCTCAAGTCTGCAATATAAATCCACTGTGACAAAATGATGATATTTCGGTTGCTTTTATTCCCAAGATGCGCTATTGTTCTTGTTTTGTTATTAAATTTATTTCCTATTCCTGTTGGCCTGGTTACATACCGTCACGAGAATCCGACAGTGGCACATCCTGGTCGACCGAGTGGGGAAGGAAAACCAAAACTTGCAACAACATCAACGACAGAGTAAATACAGACTTGTGACACGTTGTGACAAGTTGTGACAACGTCACAGCAAAATCACATCATTGTAGCAAATGCCCAAAAAGATGGCTGAATTAAGAAAGAAAACAGTTTCTCCTTTCTCCCCTCTATTTGGTTGAGGCAACATCCCAGTTTGGAGAGAAAGTCAAGCAATTTTGGGGGATCTAGTTTAAGGAGATTGAAGAAAGACAAGGTTTAAAGGTGACATGCACTACTGTAATTTGACTAAAAGTGGAGCTATATTCCATGCAGGCAATTTAGATTAAAGGAGCACTTTTTCCCCCATTTTTTTTGTTTTAAACTGTTTGTTAGCCAAACACTAAAGCTAGAAACAGTAAAAACATGGTAAAGACTAACGCTAACAGCTAATATGGACATAGTCGGAGGTTAAAACTTTCTATCATTTCTATCATTTGAACATCACTTATGTTTGTATTTGATATGGAATACATGGTTTGGTTTTTTATTGAGATTTTTCAAGCTGAATGCTACTTTAACTGAACAACAAACATAGAGTCTGGCAGGATCAGAACCGATGTTTTCAGAAAATCTGGCAAATCTAAAATAATATTCTTTGAGAATCTCCTGGGTATTAATTCTCTAAACTATAGTTTCATTATGAAATTATCTTCTTGTATTTTTTTCTTTCTGATGTTCAGCAAAGATACACACATTACCATAAAAACATTTTTTCATGCAAAAAAAGGGTGAAAGTGAAGCTTACGAAACCAATATCACTTCAAAAATAACTTCAAAACAAAACACTCAATTGAAAAGTAAACAAAAGCTGCAGGCAAGTCTTTCAAACATGTGAGTCTAGTCAAACCAATCCGAAAACAACTGCAATTTGGGGGGTGGGGATAGGTGGGGGGTAGAGGTTGGGTTGAACAGCACTGATCAAACCGATTTCACCAACAAAAGTAAAGCAAAGCATTGATTTATGACTCACATAAAAGGTGACATGATTTCTACACTTAAAACCAATCACTTTGTGTAATCATTAATGAAGAATATCAAAACAAGCCATAACTGAAAGATATTTGTTTCCGAGTAAGCTGGCTTTAGTAAGTTGAGATTGATCAATTAATTCGATCTTATCAATGGAAGTTTGTTCAACCTATTGATTTTAACATGAAGTGCGACTCCAGTGGCATGTCCAAGTACTAGCTTCAGTGTCAATTTACCCACACATTTTACTGGGTGGAGTGGGGTGGGGGGAGGAGGGGGGAGTGGCTAATATCTCAACTTTTCCCCGTAGCTCATGTACTTTCTTGTGGTACATTCACTGATATTACTTACATAGAACCTATCGGAAGGAATGTCGAGACCATCCGTCATTTTCACCACACTTTAATAAGTACACATGAATCGTATCCTAACTACTGTCACACCAGGCACATTGATAAAACAAAATTGCCCCCCCCCCCTCCCTTTTATTTTCTCTCTTTCTATTACTTAGTGCTTGTTTTGGATTAATGATGAAGATTTTTACAATTTTTCTAAGCAAGGATACTTAAGTTTTTGGCAGCCCATTGGTAGGTGCGGTCAAGATAATGCTCAATCAAATAACATAAAAATAATTGTTGGGATTGGGGGATAGGCCAGCCAAGCTATTACCTAACTACAGACAGAAAAAAAAAAGACTTTCTATTCTTAAGTAAACTGGTACCTTGATCAAACTTTACCATATTATTAGATCTTGATCAATGTTTACAATATTACTAGAGGGTCATCGGGCTGATACAGGTGGTTTACTCTCGAACCAGTGTAAAAGCTTAAATGAAACAGGACACTTTTGTGCTGGAATGAGACGCGTTAGAACACAACAGGTAGCGAGGGCGCTTTATTCTGTCCTTGTCTACAGTAGCATACCTGTACAACTGCTGTGTAACCCTACACCAACTTATTACGGTCTTGTCCATGAAACAAAAAGCCTTATCAGCTGACATACTACCGAACTTATTCGGTATACTTTATACTAGTATGCAAATCATAAACAATCTATAAACAGAAATAGGTGGGTGGCTCTGCTCTTCATAATCTAAAACAAGAGATATCCTTTAAGAATGTGGACTTAATAGATAATTTCAGAGGGGGTGGGGAGAAGAATGGAAGCTAGAGGGGGCCAGAGACTAGGAAAATTCCAACGCACCTGTGTTCTGCATGCATCTCCATAAGTTATACCTGCCAGAACTTCAGAGATGGGTCCAGGGTGCGTCTTATCCCCAAAACGCTCTTGCCTAATCTGAAATTCAAAGAGTAGACAACATCCTCGTTGGTAACATTATAACACTTCTATTCATAGTCTCTCTGCCATTAAGGATGAGGCATTAAAAATTCATGCCTTTTGCCACCGCGGTCCTGGCACCAGCTGCAAGGAGCATGTGGCATGAGTGCTAAATGCCTCGTTCTGTTGGATGCAGGTGTGATGTCATCAATTTTTCATTTCTGGGTAATATGGTTACGGAAATTTCACCGGCAGACACTCTTTGGGACATCTATCAAAGATGTCAGAATGACAGAACACATAACATAGCACTAAGAAGACACATAAAATAACACTAAGAGGACATTGAATAGTGATACTAAGGAGGAGAGATTTAAGAATGTTTAAAGTTCTCACAGCAAATTTTTGAGGCTTGCTAAGGGTCTGCTGTGTGTTAAATGATCCTGGGTGGGAAGGGGGTCGGGGGCGTGAGGAAATATACACCCATCCGCTTCAACCTACCATAAAAATACAAAAGTAGTAAATAGCACAACTTAAAAAACTTTCTTGGGTGAACCCTCCCTACATGTGGAAATGGCTCCCTAAATGGGGAGTCCGCTCCCTACAAGGGGAGAACCCTACCTACGTGGGGAGTCCGCTTCAACGAATCCAGGGCAACACCCACTGATACACTTTTACATTATCTTTTTTTTTTTACCACTTTTTCTATAACATACCAGATACATCATTCACTCCTCCTCGAAAGACCGAATTAGGGGAAAGGCGAAAAAATGGGAAAGACGTGAGAGGAAAGAGAAAGTGGTGACAAATAACAAAAATAAAACAATCAATTAGAAATAACAGTGTATAACATCATCAACGTACGGTTTAAACCTTCTTCTTGTACTCCTTATGATCTTGTCCCTGTCTTGCAAACTGTTGTGGATCGGTGATAGCGACTGCATTACCACTCTTGGGGTCCTTGTCACCTACCCACTGTGAAAAATGTAACCAGAGAGAAGAGTTGTGGATGACGCATAATCACTGGGTTTCCATTTGGCCTGTTTCCTACAAGATTTCTAACCGCAGGAGCGTAGCCAGGGGGCGAAGGGGGAGACCGCCCCCCCTCGATTTTTTTTTTGTATTTTTTTTTATGATATCAAAGTTTTATAGTAGCTGTTATAAGAGGTTTTAATATTTGTTCACCAATAAATTAACTGTCTGAATTTTCGAAAATTCCCTGACCAACATTCTTCATCATACTTCCCTCTACTCGTGCAATTTTGACCGGTCTATTAGGGGTTGAAGGTTTTTTTTTCTATATTGGTTGTCCATACATGATATTTTGTGCAACATTATGGGCATGTTTGAAGTGAATTTTTTTATTCAAATTCTGAACAAATAATGGGCTTTAAAACCTCGAAAAGTGAGGCTTAAGGGTATTGTGGGCCGTTACGTAGTATTACTTACAAAAGCAACGATCCACAGGGGATGCAGTGAGGTCCAACATGATGTGTGACTGGTGTCAATCTTAAAATAGGTAATGGATGAAAAAAAAAACTATTTGGAAAAAACTTGGTTCTCAGGCAAAAGTGTTCATCTGGTTGGTCATTTTCAAGCCTGAGAAGTGCCATTTTCGGTGATCTGGGGGCTATCAAAACCAGAAATTTTTTTGTACGCTGCGTGCCAACCGATGGTGGCGCTCCGCTTAGATAGTAATATACAAAATATCACAAAGCGCGAGAACAATTTGGGGGATGAAAGTTGCTACGCGCCTGCACCCAAGCAAATGTACCCCATCAATATTTGAAACAAATCACCGCCCCGGATCACATTGTCCAGAATGGTGACAATCCCGCTTCCCCCTCCCCCCCAACAACCCTTCTATCCCTGTTCTCCCTCTGAAAAGATCAAACATTTGCTAAATAAATAGCAAACAAACAAAGGATGACTAACTTCTGATAATTCCATCTGTACGACATTTTAGATTTAGATTTTTTTGTTTCTGGAAAGTGCTAAAATCAAAACATTTTCATCACCTTGGCAAGTGCCTCTTCGATGTCTTGAATTGTCAAAGTCCCCAAATAGCCCAAAATTAAGGATTGTGTCGGGTGATTCTGTCAAACGGATGATGTGCCTACCACCAATTACATGTCACTACTACTCAGGTGTATCTTTGTCTTGTAGCCCTCGTCTTCCCCTTTCTCTCCCCAGTTGGCGTACTTTTGAGCTACCTCCACCTTGGAGTATGTGTTTGGCATGTTCAGCCATTTCGTCTTCTCCTCTGCCTGCCTCCTGTTCAACATCTTGATCGGTGACTTGTATCTGCTCTTCTCAAATTCGTTGTCGTAGATGTAGATGAAGTTGGTGGAGGCTGCTGGGTAGGCGACGTCGCTCTTGGGCTTCAGTTCGTGTCTCACAAACGGCTGGCCGTACACGTTGCCTGTTATGTAACCCTGTAACAATTTAAAAAGTTCCTGTGATCAAATTTTTGTGCTGGTTGCAGATCTAAGTCACTCTTACATCTAACATCAGCAGCACAACATTCCTCCATCTTTGTCTTCTTTGCTGTTTTACTTATGAAATGATTACATATCAAGTCTTCCACAAGTATCTCTTTGAAAATCTCACACATTCGCTGTCTTTGGTGCATTCAGAACAAACTAATTGGAACATTCTGTTTCTATGCCATTTCCATGAAATACTGCACAATTTTGGATGCAGGTGATCTTGAAAATATTTTCAAAATGGGTGGGGTGTGCGACAGATCACTTGTAGGGAGCTTCATGAAGTTCCCTAAACCGATAAAGTTTGGATTATGTTCAATAGCGTATGAAACCATTCTGATTATTAAGTCAAGAGCTTGCCAATACTATATATATATATATATATATATATATATATCAGAGTTGTCAACAAGTCCCTAGCTGCAAGTCTCAAGTCAAGTCTCAAGTCTTTTACCAGCAAGTCTCAAGTCAAGTCTCAAGTCACCTTGAAAATTTTGAGCGAGTCTCAAGTCAAGTCTCAAGTCTTTGGAGGTCGAGTCTCGAGTCAAGTCTCAAGTCCCTATGAGCAAGTCCCAAGTCAAGTCTCAAATCTTTGAAGTTTGAATACAATGATGCAGGCTACGAATAATGTAACAGTGTTCCAGGAATTATGTGGTATAAATTAAACAGCCGAATAGCAAAACCGGGGCACACGCCACGGAACAAATTACCTCAAAATTTGCTAGCCACTGTTTTATTGCAAAAGGCCAACTTTCAGCCAAACAGCAGCCCTGGATGGAATATTCAACCAAGCCAATGGTAGTTATGGTAACGCCTGTAGTCATCGTTGGGCGCTCGTAATTCGAGCGTACACGCAGGGCCGTCTTAACGCATGGGCCCACTGGGCCCTGGCCCAGGGCCCCGCGATGTCAGGGGCCCCGCAATCACAGTAACCCGTGTCTTAATCTGGGAGGAAAACTTATTGAATGGGCCATTATGCCTGATTGAATTCGATACTTGACAACTTGTGACGAGAGTTGGTGAAACACTTGAGAGTTTGACATTAAATATTCAGAACTGAGTTGGCAACCCTGGAATATACAATGGCCCGAAGGCTTACACAGAGAAACTGTTACTCCGTAACTAAAAGAAAGAGGAAATTGCCTCAGCCACCGTGAAAACCGTGGGCAATACCTCACTACCAAACCTAAACAAAAGTAACCACCACTTGTGTTCAAGCTCACCTTTACACCCCATATCAAAACCACGCATTTGAAAAAAAAAAAACACTTTAGAAACATTGGCACTTAATCTCGCAACACGCAACAATTATCCAAACTGTTTCCAAAAGAACCGATTCTAGCCTACAATAGGGCCCAAAATCTCAAAGATTTACTTGTTAACTCAAGGTTTCGTACTAACGAAGAATCAGCTGACTCTCAAGGTTCACACGAAGCTCTTTTAGATGCTCTTATAGCTGCACCATGAGTCCATAAAAACTTGTGCACAGAAAATAGATGCATTTTGAGAATGAGACGCCCAGGCCGAATATAAAATATTCAAAGGCTACTACTGATGAAGCTCCTCCTATGAAGTTTGAAAGCAGAAACCGGTCTAGTTGGTCATAAGAACCCAGTGGCGTAGGAAGGTACTTTTGAGTGGGGGGGCTGAAGACTGATGGCCGGCCTGGGGGAGGGGTCTAAGGGGAGGGGTGTCCCCCTCCCCTTTGGATTTTTTTTGCATTTCCAGATAGCCTCAGATGCAATTTGGTGCAATATAGCACACTTCAACACCCACTCCATTTTGTAAACTTAATTTTGTATTTTCACCAGGCCTTAGATGCAATTTAATGCTCCAAATGAGATTGTTTTTCTCATTTGGAAATGAAAAAGGGGTTTTCTGACTTGCGAAGCGGGGGGCGGAATGATACTTCCGCCCCTCCACATTTTTCACTGGGGGGCTGGCGCCCCCAGCCCCCGGTTCCGACACCCTTGTAAGAACCTACGCTAGTCTCTCCTACTATTAACAGTACACTCAATTCACCTAATAGGTGCAATTATGTTTCACCATGAGGAGCATGCTATAAGTTCATGTTCCTCGGGCCCTCCCTTAAAAATACTTCATGTTCTTGGCGACTACGTTGCGTTAGATAGTGTAAAACCGCCTACACCTCCCTCTCAGTTGAAAGACTCAACACAAGGGTGTTACAAATGGTAAGTCCAGTATTGTTAGGGAAGGGATGGAGGGCAACTGGAAGATTTCTCTTCTATAATGTATTTCATTTTTTAGATATATCACGTATGTTGTTCAGCTAAAGTTTTATGCTTTATGCGCGACATAGGGAGGGGTGGTAAATGCAGGCATGTCTATGCTTGAGCGATTGTCAAGGATGTCAATTTTTCACGCAACTTTTTTCGAACTCACTTGATTGATGGGCCCCGCTCCATTGCCGGGCCCAGGGCCCAGTGATCACTTAAGACGGCCCTGCGTACACGAAACCATAATTATTTATTATCGATATCAACTTATGAAGTTATTTAATGATTAGAAAATTGTGAAATACAAACAAGTCTCTAGTAGAAAAACCGAGTCTTTTGAAGGCAAGTCTCAAGTCAAGTCCCAAGTCTTTGCTAACTTTTTGGGCAAGTCTCAAGTCAAGTCCCAAGTCTCTGACAGCCGAGTCTCGAGTCGAGTCTCAAGTCCTAAAATTTGCGACTCGAGTCGGACTCGAGTCCGAGTCCCTGACTCGAGTCCCCAACTCTGATATATATATATATATATATATATATATAAATATATATTGAATCTAAGAGAGTATCAAGCTGTAACAATTAGAGTTTCAAGTAAGACACAAATCAAATCAAATGGTGTATCCAACCATCCTGATACGTCACAGCTGTTTACTTTGACTGAACGAAGCTACCTGCTTATCCACACTGACTTCCTACAACTCACTTCTCACTGAATTATCTCACTTAATAAAGTGTATTAGCTTGGTACTCATATGATCAAAAACCTCATACGTTAACTAGCGACGCCATCGGTTGGCAATTAGCATAGTAAATGCTTGCTATGTCTGCCCAGATCTTTAAATGCAAATAAGGCTAGTTGGTCTGCTGCACAGACGTTGCAGGCCAAGTGAGTTGGAATTTTTGCATTTTGAAATCTTACCATATTGTCCAAATGTCTCATCATGGCTTCGAACTCCAGTTCACCGACCTTCAGTTTGTGTCCTGTCTCACTGACCCCACCTGCGTCCTTGGCAGTCCCTTCGCCGACATTGTCTCTGACTTCATCCGGTAGGTGGATGACATTATCCAACCCTACGGCATGTATCTGTCACAAATAATTAGCATACGGTAAAGCGTTTGAATGCAGTTTGTTGTTACATTATCGAACACAAGTCTTACGAGCGACTCTTTTAATCTCTCTTATTCCTCCTTTGTCGTTTCTCGTCGCTGACTTTGCTCTGCTGGTCCTAACACTACTAAGGAGATTCTTATATTTGTCATCTTGTATATGCCATCCGAGGAATGAAACTCAACAATTTCATATAAGAGGACGACAACATCGTACATGATTTGCCGAAGAAACCATCCGTTTGTCGTTCATGCTTCAAAAATACAAGACCCACTAAAGAGTCGTTTTTAGCTTAAATCCGGTTTGAACTTTCGTCCTTTTGATGAAACCTTTGAATCCTTCTCAATTGAAGCATTTTGTCTTCCATCTCTCTGTCAAGGGACAAAAGAGCTAAATACTGCCATTACAGAACAAACACAGAAATGCACTTCTCCTTCAACAGGCAAATATTTGAGCAACTGTCTGTCTGGGCAATAATACTTCATTTGTTCCTATCCAACAAAAAAAAATTGTCTGTCAACAAAACTGGACCAAACTTGGCTATGTGATAATTTGCTCTTTAATGAACAAAAAGATGTCAACTTCTCTATGGTGGATATAACCAATGCCTGGATTCTGCAAGGCACCTTGATAGCAAATAGGCAAAAGCATTATGTACAATATGTATGAGGTACAATAGAAGCATTGTAACCCTATCAGGAAAACGGAAGTTTGTGTTTATAAGCCTTTTCTCCAAACAATTTGATACAGAATCCTGTGGACGCCTGCGGGCGCAAGCTGAGCTCATCAAACTTACAAAGACCCTCAGGAGCATCCCAGCTTTCCTTTCATGATGTTAGTGTCATCACATTAGTATTTATAATACGCTTTCTGGCCAAGGTGAAGTGCACAGGAGCGGCAGTATTTGAATATACCGCAGAGGATCGAAAACTGAAGCCTTTCCAAAATCTCATCGATCATATTCATAGACTTACTGTTTTAGTATTCTGTGCTTAATACTCCCTTTTGAATAGATATTTATTCCTCTTGAATGTTATTCAACTTTTATTAGCAGATTGAATTTGAGTTAGCAGAAATAAATGTTTTAGTTTTTGAGTCGGACTAAATTTATTCCAGTCCTTGCAGCCCGACTGAACTTTATTAACATTAGGCTGAAACTTGGAGGAAATAAATTTTATCCCACAGCGATAGGCCTAGGCCAAATATCCAATAATGAATGTTCAGAACTTGCTGCAGTTATCCAAGAATATGGAAAATATTGTTGACCCATCGAAGAAGACCAAGCCTCAAAAATGTGTTATTTATTGGATGAAAGATCAACAAGTTAGTACAGAGTCGGTGATGGACAAAGAAAATGCAACTGAAAATGCAGTCTGCTTGATAAAGTGGAGAGGAAAGGGGCCGTATTCTAGAAAAATCATCAAAATAAGTGGTATGTTGACCTTTTTTCTGTTTCATTTCTATGTGTAATCATTTGAAACTTTCTGACAGTGGCACAATAACCAAGTTCAACTTCTAATTTTCTCCTGTCTTGTGCCACGATAAACAGCATATTTGCAGTTAATAAAGTTAATAATCAAATTAAAATAAGACAAGGCTACATGTGTAGTATATTTCTTGTTTAGGCCTAAACTTATAGGGTTACTACAGTTAAGCTTATTCTTATGGGTGCATGGGGCAATGCCTATGTTTGGTAATTATTTGGACATTCAGTACTTGGATTTTCCTAGTTTTACCTAGTCAAACTTCACGTTCAAATCTGACGTTTCTCTTACCGTACTACAGAGATTTTACTTACCATTGAAATAGCGTTTTAAAAATGCAAAACATTTAAGTGTTGGGCATGCAGGGTTTAATGTGATTACATTTCTGTTTTTCATATGTGGTTATATGCAAGGAGCCAAATTTTTCATCATTTTAATAATTATTACAGGGGGGGGGGGGAGGGCTAGTAAGGTTATATATAAACTTTGTGACATGTTGTAAGACATGTGTAAACATGCTTGCTTGCCAAAAAAGTGGGGTCTAAACCCACCCATCTCTCTCCCGCCTTGCGACGTCCCTGTATTATGCACTGAATATTATATATTATATTTTTCGTTTCTGGTGGGTGGTTATTGTGCCAATGTATATTTGTGCCCTATCATTATTAATTATTTCTATTTGTTTTATGTTCAGAGTACATTCACAGTATGTGTGGCAGAAACCAGTGGACAGAGCCACAGCCACAAGAGATGAACAAACGGTTTGCATACAAGTGCACGAATGCTCCAAGATACATGAAATTGAAGAAGCTGTATTTTATTTTTGTTTTGTTTTGTAATTTTATAGTTGTTGAATAAAAAAGGAGACTTCAGAATTCTGGTTATTCTCATTATTTGTTTGGAGAGTTTTAATCAATAACTAGGACAACAAGCTGGCCAAATTCCTAACTCTCCTTACTTGGAACTGATTAGCATACAAGTATTCAATAAGTATTCGAGTAAGTATTCAGAAACCTGTTAAGCCTTCATAAAATAACTAATTAGCATACAAGTATTTGAATACTAGCGAATAAGTATTCGAGTAACTATAAGTATTCATCAGAGCCGAATTATTTAAATTAGCAAATACTTATATGTAAATGAGCTAATTAAGTATTCAGATAGCTATTCCAAATCTACTCGAATACCTATTCGAATACCTATTTGAATACCTATTTGAATACCTAATAGGTATTCGAATACTTCACTCATTTACATATTTTGGCTCTGACGAAGGCTTATAGTTATTCGTATTAGTATTGGAATACTTATTTTGTACTGTGTGTTATATGGTAAATTTTCTGAATACTAAGGAAATCTTTGAATACTTTTTGAATACTTATCGACTATATTCGTGTTAGGTAAGGGTAACTTTATTAGAAGGCAGATAATACGCTTTGTAATGACCATTGTTTGTTACCCAGACTCGACAAAAAAAAACACACACACACCGATTGATAAAATTGTAGGTTGACAAAACCCAGACAACCAACTCTTGATGCTGCAGGGAGAAGAGAGGACCAAGTACTCCCATTCCTGCCCATCAACACCCCCCACTTCCCCCACCACTTGAAATCCTAACCCACTAGTAAAGTGTGTTGCTGAACCTTCAAGACATACAAATAGAAAACTCAATTATGACTTTCATGAATGATCTCTAAGGGAAATTTTCCCACAGTTTCAACTGGTAGCTTTTCTAAGGATTTACATTAGCCAAAAGACCCTGGTTTCCAAGGTCAATAATGAAACACATCTCCCAGGTGGGTAACCTTGCCCTTGGGGTCAGACATCAAAAAGAATATTACGGGAACTTTATCGCTGAATGTCAACATTATTAGTGCACATACATGTTAGAAAGCAAACATCCCCTACTATGCCTTAATCCAAATCCATAAATCCGATTTGGAGTAGGCAAGTCGCATCAAGACTAGCAATTATTCCAGTCAAACATACTTTTCAACCGCTGTTATTTTCTTTTCATTTCATGGAGCAGGCTTTGCTATTGCGGGTGGCTTTCTGCTGTTACTCAGAGCCTAGTTTGACTCAGGAAATAGCAAACAAAAGTTTGTACAGAAGCGGAATCTTCGGGGGTGGAGAGAGTTGAGGAGAGTACTGTAATGACTACATATTGATACAGAAGTAGACTATGCTAATGGCAAAATCAAGTTCAGTGTAGGCTAGGAGATACAATCATTCCCAAGACAATAAAAATCCCAAATTGATTATATTGTTTGGAAACAGTTTGAAAATTTCAGATAACTTTTCTCAGAGGAGAGGGTCATAACAAAGATTAACTCAATCCATACCATTTACTTTGTGTTTCGAGTTGACTAATCTTGTCCATTTTCAACCCTAACCCCCTCCCCCCCCCCCTTAACCCATTCCCGGCTCTTTAAAAAAACAGCTTAAAAAAGGAAAACTCTGTAACTTTCACAGGTCTCCAAAATATTCTGAAATGGAGGAGAATGAACAAACTGTAACATAACCAGAAAACATTTGGCCTCACACTGCTAAGTTTTACAAGCAATCCGACCACGTTGGACCAAGTCCAGCTAATTCTTTACCTGTATCTCACATGCTGCTACACAGTTGAGGGCTAGGAAGTACGCCTCCTCTATGGACCCACCACAGCAGACGATACATGGTTACGCAAGAATAGGATCTTGTTTTTGGGTCCAGGGGCCCTGATGATTTGATCCTTCTGTTCCTCCTCGACCACGATCTCCGTGTAGTCATAGTATAGAGATCTCACCACAAATCAAGGCATCTTGACTAATCGGCAATAGGCCACACTTCATAGTTGAGACCTGTCAGATTCAAAGCAAAAAATTCAAAATCCTCCATATTCTATGACATCTTTGCTTTTAACGATTTGCTTTGGTCAACAACTTGCAGGAAGGGTAATGCTAGGCAAACATATTGAATATTCAAAGAACATTTAAAATCCTCCATAATCTATGACATCATTGCTTTTAAGGTAGTTTTTTTTTCTTTTTTTTCTTTTCTTTTATGTGGTCAGCAAATTTATAAAGTCAACCAGGTATTAATCAAAACAAATCGAAATGTGACAAGTCAAGCTAAAGATCTTAAAAAAAAGTGATCAAAATCCAAGTAAAGAAAAAAGGAACCTGCTCTAAGAATCATGAAAGTAATTATAAAGGTGGATATTCACAGCAGCGGCTGCCGAAGTGTGCACATGTTAAATGCATTTAGTACCTGGTCTGGATTTATTATTATTACTATTGCTTTGGCAGACTTTTAACTTTGAACACTATCTATCAATATGTAGCAACTGCTTTGAAGTTGATGAGAAAAACATCTTTTGGCCAAGAAGCATCCAACATTGGGGTTATTCCACTCATCTCCAGAAGATATCTGTTGATCCAAAAAAAAATCCCTTAGTTCATTGTTGCCTTTAAATAAAACAGTGAGTGACTTAATTATTTAGATTACACAAAAAGAAGCCAAAACTATATCAAGAAAAGAATGCAAGACAATTGATCAAGTTAGCCATTAGCTAGCATTTGAAAGCAGTAGAGGAGACCAGCATATGCAGAGAAGTCTCCTTGATAATTGAAACAAACACTGTTGTTCTATAACTCTATAAACACTACCCGGCAATTGATTGGACATTGTTTATATGTAAAGGATTGGGTGGTTAGAGAAGTCTGGTTGCAACATCCAAGGGGGGGGGGGGGGTGGGTGGGGGGAGATATAGTATGGCAAGGGAAGGCAGAACTCAGTTTTTCTCTTTAAGCGCTGGTACTTTGTTCCCCACTAGCAAGCTCTACATCAAAAAATAGGAGGAAAAGGAAAACAAATGTGTAATAAACAATGCTTGATAAAATCATAAACTAGCTTTTAAATGTTGGAACACTCCTTTAATGCTCAGAAAATATGACTGAATGGCTTCTTTAATATTAAGGAGTAGAAGGCTCTTGTAAATGCTTATGCCATGCAACCCACAATGCATCTCATGTCAAAAATTAACCTTCTATTCTAAAAATCATGGCTATAACCGACATATGATAAAAAAAAATAAGATATAAAATCTTAAATTTGTCCAAAATCCATAACTATCTAAAAAAATATTTGCTTTGTCAATAGATGATCGCTGAAGGGAATCAATACAGCTTATTTATTACAACTCTAAGTGTACATATGACCAACTAATCCCAATGCCATGGAATACTATTATGTACCAACGCCAACAACAATATGTACACAACAGTTACCTTTATCGAACACATGGACACGGCCATCTTATACTACAAAAACTTGTGATAAAACTGAGGGTGCTACTGGCAAATACCGCAGAATATGTACAACCTATCTAGCCTTATGCTGTTTACCAACAGAAATCACCTACAATATAAAAATGAAATGCAAGCAAATATGAATACTTGTAATGTCTTCGTTCACATACTGAAATAATGATTCCATCTAGTACAGTAGTAGCAGGCATATCACATAATATAACACATGCTTGGACCTAAGATGTTTAAAAAGTAAGGAACGAACTTACCTGATTGTACCTGGTCTCCATAGCTGCCCTCAGCATACACTGCAAACGTACATTTTCTGCAACAGCTAACTTCACGTCAAACTACAAAAAAAGCATCATATCAGTCAAAGTCTTAGAAAAGTTACAAATGAAACATGTTATTACCTCATAGAGCTTTTGATGATAAACTGACGCAGGGAAAGCTAATTAAAAATAACTGATATTTTTGGATATATACATAAATCTTAGATTTTGTGTATAAACCACGTTGTCAATGGTCCTGACCACAAACTTTTTCAGGTTCCTTACCAGCAACTTCCTGGAGTTTTGAAGGCCGATATTGCAAATAAACTAGTGCATATCCCTACACCAGTTTGAAGGGTCACATTGCAAATAAATTAATGCATATCCCTACACTAGTTTGGAGGGCTGAAATTGCAAATAAACTAGTGCATATCCCTACACTAGTTTGGAGGGCTGAAATTGCAAATAAACTATTGCATATATCCCTACACTAGTTTGGAGGGCTGAAATTGCAATTAACAAGTGCATATCCCTACACTAGTTTGGAGGGCTGAAATTGCAATTAACTAGTGCATATCTCTACATATAAATAGACCTATCAAAAAGCCTGATCCTTGAGATCAATTTTAAGTTGGTCTGACTTCATGAAGTCAAAAAATTGGATAACCAACCGTTATTGGATAACCACCCGTCAACCTGTTAACACTGTTCCTTGAGGAGCTCTTATATTTTCTACTTTCCAATGATCTCCGAGGTTAAATAGAGTGTGGTTTTCACTACATCATTGCAAATTGTATTATTTGAGACACTAATTGAGACAATATTTAGCAGAAAATTTTATTTTATTCAAATTTTGGAATACATTTTCCGCTGGAGATCTCGGCAATGACGTCTTGCGACGTTCGTTAGCCTACAAGATTGTTAGTACGGATTCTGCGACAGTGGAGAAATTAAAGGAGTGTAGCATCAGAGTTGCCGACAGCTAATATAAAGATACTGAGATTTTGTATGCTATTATGAATGATGTTGGTAGAGATGGAATTGCAAGTTGTGTGAAATCTTTGGGATGCTGGATTATCACATTAAAAGCAAAGGAACAAGCTGATCTGATTTTGGACAGTGGACTCCTCGTGAATGGGAATCAGTTTCTACTGGTGTCAACAGAACGTTCCTAACTGTTAGTGTTTTCGGAGTACCTTCATTCATACAGGACAAAGATCTAACAGGAAAACTTTGTGAGTATGGGTGTAAAATAAGAGGCGAATGGAAACGAAAGACCTTCCCCAGATTCCCAAATATCTAGAACGGAATACGATATGTACAGTTAGAACTACCTGAAGAACACAAGAGCTTGCCTTACGCAATTAGAATTAACGGGATTAATATGAACTTAAAGCACAATGGTCAAACTAAAGTATGCAATCTGTGTTTGGAAAGCGATCACATCAGGAGAAACTGTCCTAACTACAAATGTAAAGTTTGCGATGTCCAAGGGCACCGGGAAGCTAATTGCCCAAAGGTCAGATGCTTTAAATGCCAAGAACTTGGACATAAAAGCTTTAATTGTACTGAGACGTTTGAAGAGTATCGCCATGACAACACAGACGCTGGCTCGACCCTAGATACACATGAAAACGAAACACAATATCAGTCTGAGGGATTAGTCACTGGGTCAGTTGAACAGGACGATCACGCTATTCAAGAAGCTAACGAGGTCAGGGCACAGAAATCCGAACAAAACACAGATTCAACAGCAAAGAAGAACAATAACGCGAACTCCAGACACCCAAGTAATCCTAACCAGGAGTCAAAGAAAACCCACCAACAACAGCGAACTGAACAAAAGACGACATTGCCAACACAAAAAGTAGTAGAACAACGGAGAACACAACCCGAGACTGGATCTCAGCGGATGGAGGGGGCAAGCACACAAAGGGGAAACATCCAACCCCACAAAAGGCAAATATCCCTAGACGAAGACGACTTTCAAACTATCAGACTAAAGAAGAAAACATTTATTCCTAATCTCAGCAGAGCGAGAAATGTCAGAACAAAGGATTCTTCAGCAGAACCTATGCAAAGATGATGGCGTTCATGTTATACATTTATTTATTTATAGCGATGCAAGCTGCAAAATACCTTGAAACAGGGGAGGAAGCTATCGCATGCAATTACTACGATATTGTTTCATACAACAAGATGTCTAGCGAACACATATTGTCTTTATTCCACCATAATAGTCTAAGCCTTAACAAAAACTTAGACGACATAACTACATTTACGTCTCTATTGAAGGAGGATTTCTCTGTCATTGGATTTACCGAAACCTGGCTTACTGCAGATATATCCCCCTAATCCATATCAATAACTATACGCTTGTTGAAAGGCATCGTCTCGAAAGGAGAGGTGGCGGTGTTTGTTTATTTGTTAACAACGATTTAAATTGCAAACTCAGAAACGATATAAGCATTTTCAATGATTCTGTCAATGTTCATAGAGGTTGACATAACATCAGCAATGAAAAATTATACCATAGGCATAATTTATAGGCCTCCAAAAAGTTCACTGCATATTTTTCTGACACACGTAAACAAAATTTTAACCCAACTCCCGAATGAACGACATAGTGAGTACATTATTGGTGATTATAATATTGATCTTGCTGACAATATTAAATCTGCTGACTTTTTAAACTTACTATATGCCAGTGGATTTTTTCCTACTATTACCAAACCTACCCGTGTGGGTTGCACTTCTGCAACTCTTTTAGATAATGTTATAACCAATGATGACTGCAAACTAATAACTGGTATCTTTGTAACCGATCTCAGTGACCATTATCCATTATTTCTCCAACTGCCATACACAAAAGTAGGCAAAGGGGCCCTATGTATGTGAGGAACTACTGCAAAACAAATGTACAGAATTTCTTCTCAACAATCCGAGATGCTTCTTGGGAAAATGTTTCATCCCAAACTGATGCAAACATTGCCTATTCTATGTTTTATAACAATTTCAATGCCATATATAATCAATGCTTTCCTGAGCAATGCGTCACCAAATCTAAGAGACGTCGAAAGAGACACCTGTGGATTACTGCAGGTATTCTAGTTTCTATCAAAAGAAAAGATAAGCTATTTAAAAGACATATTAAGAACCCGTCTGGTGTAAATAAAACTATTTATTCTCAATATCGCAATAAGCTCAATCATGTTATCAAATTTTCTAGAAATTTATATTTCAACAATAAATTTGATAATGCGAGGAGTAACCCAAAAGGCACATGGGATACCATTAACCAACTACTCCATAAAGGTCGTAAACAATCATCGTATCCCTCTTTTTCAAGGATGGTGACAAAGAGATTAACACCGACCATGACATTGCTAATAAATTTAATGACTTTTTCGTCAATCTGGGGCCATCACTGGCAAGTAAAATCAACCACAAACGTAAATCACAGGAATCTGTGAACATTGATGTTAACACTCTTTCCATGTTTTCTCATCCTGTCAGTGAGGAGGAGTTGTTAAAAACAGCAGCCTCTTGCATGAAACCCGATAAAGCAGCTGGATACGATGATTTTAAGCCTGGTATTGTAAGACAAGTTATCCTATTTATTACCAAACCATTAACCCACATTTGTAATTTGTCGTTCAATACCGGTATTTTTCTTGATATGCTAAAAGTTGCCAAGGTCATCCCTGTCTTTAAGAAAGGGGATTCAGAAAACTTTTGAAAATTATCGACCTATATCACTATTATCATGTTTTTCCAAAATAGTTGAAAGGCTTATGTATAATCGTATTTTTAACTTTATTTCAAAATATAACATTTTATGCCAGGAACAGTATGGATTCCGTCCGGAACACTCCACTGAGCTAGCACTAGCTGATGGCATTGACAATTTGTATAGTAATCTTGACAAGAATAGTACCTGTGTCGGGGTTTTCCTGGACCTCTCAAAGGCCTTTGACACAATAGACCACACAATTCTGCTTAATAAATTACACCGTTATGGCATAAGAGGAACCCCTCTTAATTGGATCAACAGTTACTTAGCAAACCGCTACCAATATACATCCTACAAAAATGCTCATTCCCAACCGGAGAGAATTCAATGTGGTGTGCCACAAGGCTCTATACTTGGTCCATTGCTTTTTATCCTATATGTTAATGACATTACCAATGTTTCTGATAAAGTTAAAGTTGTTTTGTTTGCTGACGACACAAATATTTTCTTCGTATCACAATCGAGAACCTTATTTCGTATTGAAGTATCAACTGAATTAGACAAGTTCAGCGACTGGTTCGCTGGCAACAAATTATCATTGAATATTGATAAAACAAACTATATAGTTTTTAACACTTCTAAAAATTTTACATGGAATGCTGATATTACCATGGGTAGTAAAAGACTACAACAAGTCAATAGTACTAGATTTTTAGGCGAATATATAGATCATTAACTTAAATGGTGTGACCACATTACTACTGTCTGTAAAAAAGTTGCAAAAAACACCGGTGTTTTAGCTAAGCCTAAGCATTATCTGCCACAACACATATTAAAGATTCTCTATCAGACATTAGTCCAGCCACATATTACGTATTGTTGTAACATATGGTCTGGTACTAGATATACCAATCTGAATCCCATTTGTATTACACAGAAGAGAGCAGTCCGCCATATAACACATGCCAAACCACAGGACCACACAAATCCTCTTTTTAAGCGTTTTAAGTTGTTAAAAGCTGATGACATTATTAGGGTTAACCTTGCTACATTTGCTTATAAGGCATGGAATGGACTGTTACCAAATGCTTTTAATGACTACTTAATATGTAACAGTGATATTCATCATTACAATACCAGATCTTCAGGCAATGCACATTATAACAGGTATAATTCTACAATGGGGATGTTATCACTAAGGGCACGTACAATCAAAACATGGAATTCTCTATCAGACAATATTACAAATAAACCCTCTGCAAAATCATTCAGAAGAAACTTTTTTCAAAGAATTATTGCATCTTATTAATTGAACATGTTCATTTTTTCTTATATATTTTGTTTTCTTTTTCCTTTTCTTTACAGGGAGTCCTCTACTTTGTTAAGCCATCTGAAGGTTTTTTAGAGGACTTCCTATCACATTGAATATATTCACGTGATAAACAAATCAAATAGAATTTGTGAATAGGACTGCATAATGCAATTTTAGTCTAGTATGTTAATTATTTAATGATGTCTATTTCCTCAAGATGAGCTTCATTCTCAAAAGTTATACCTGTACTTACATTTTATGCCTTTGTTTGCTAGCTGGGTCATCTACTTGGTTATTTTTCAGTGGAACAGGTGTCACTTAACTGTTTCTTCTCCTCTTTACTGCTTGCATGTGTTCCTCTCATTCCTAAATTTGTCCATCAACTTCATGCTCCAGTAATCCTGTTTCAAAAGGAATTATAAATAATATCGAATGCTCTATGTTCACATACTGGGTAATCACCAATCACAATAAATCCCATTCCAACCCCATAGCTTCACGCACACACACATCTAATCAAATACACACACATGCTGTTTGAAAGCCGTTATTTCCTATTCACAGTTGGTTTGGTCTACCAAACATACTCTGAAACTCTCTACAAAGACAACGATGCACAGAGCTGACCCTGGCAACCTAGGATAAGGAATTATATTTTACCCAGCCCAGACACAATAGCATGTACATATAAACATTACTTACTACAGGATGAGCGCCAGGTATGGATGCCTTTCCCAGGAACGGGTAGCCCCCGCTGCCTCTGAGTAGTGGGCAGTTCAAGTGCAGCTCGTAGATTGCTCGACAGCATGTCTCTTCCCAGTCCTGTGGTCAGTACACTACAACCAGTTTGTACCTACATGTAATGAAAGAAATTAATCAATAATAATATGGCACAAAAGAGGGTTCTAATTAAGAAGACACTACAACTGCATGGCCTCTCCAAAGACTTTCCAATTCAGGCAGAATATGATCATCAATATCACAACCCTCTCAGTATAATGCAAGAAGTAAGACTCCATTTGCTCCTGCAAGCCAATGCAGAGATGTAATAGTTGCGAATGTCACCATGGATACATTTGTTATTGGTTACTCTCACAGTAACAAGTTGTGCTTAATGGGTGAAATGAAAAGAAGAAGGGATCACAAGGTACAAAGTCCAGGCAATGAGGGCTGTTCAGCAAAGATGCCCTATTTCGGAGATGAACAAAATGGTGGAAAGATTTGTGAATCCAAATTACTTACAGGTAAGAATCCACTAATGGTCAAGTGTCTCACAACTGATGCTGATGGCAAGGCATGTAAAAGGTTCAGTAGTACAATGGCTGTAACTACTCATTCTGAAAGTGAACTTAACCTGTTAGATCAAGTTCACCTACTCAAGTCACTCCGCAGAGCACTGACTATATTAAAGCAGTATTCTCCTCTGATATGTTCCTGCAAAAACTGTGACTAAGAAGCGCTTGACAATCTTATAAATACCTGGGAGAAACCATCACTGATAAATTGGAGTGGGATGAACATGTAAAACGTATGCTAGCAAAAACTAATCAGCGTATGTTCCTATTACAGAAGCTTAATTTATTCGGACTAGACCAACTCTTATTTCTCTGTTCTAAAAAAATTGAAAACACCACAGACTTTAACTTATACATCTATTTACCAAAATTGATACAAAAAGAACGACATGTTTCGAAAGTAGCGACTTTCATCATCAGGTTACAGACGCAAAATGAACAAGTAATAGCAGACAAATGTACACTAGCAATAACACACAAGGAAAAGTAGATTAACTAAACAAAGATAACACTGGACAGTCAAGCTGCTTGTTGAGATTAGGTTTATCCCAATTGATATGTAGACTTTCTTTGATCCTAAGCTGGAGTTTAGTGGGAGCGGAGTCGATAATTTTGAATGAGTTGTTGTCACATAGCCGCTTACAGTTGGGAAATTTAGCTAAGTGTTTGTAAATATGTGAATTCTTATCGGTTTTTAAATGCTCAGAAATCCGTGTAGAAAGGTGCACTCAGGATTCTTTCTCTTTTGTCCAGGAAATCACATCTATGGACATATCTGATCATTACATGGTATCATACGATGTAGTTAGTTTATTTACCAACATCCCACTTTCTGAAACTGTTGATATTGCAATCGATGCTATAATGCATAACAATCCAGGCATTGGTATTGAAAGGCGGGATCTCCAGAAACTATTCATGTTTGCTACCTCACAAACGCATTTTTTATTCAATGGTAATTACTATGATCAAGTGGACGGTGTGGCAATGGGTTCACCATTAGCACCGGTGTTGGCAAATCTCTTCATGGGTCATTTGGAGAAACAATTTCTGAATGATTCATCTGCCCCATCCAAACCTTATCACTACTGCAGATATGTTGACGATATTTTCTGTCTTTTCCGAAATGAGGGTGAAGCCATCGATTTCCTTCAATTTATCAATACTCGGCACCCTAACATAAAATTCACTATTGAGAAGCAAAAAGACAGTACGCTACCATTTTTGGATGTGCTTGTCAGCAACACTGGTCATTGCAATACTTCCGTTTATCATAAACCTACGTACTCAGGGTTACTAACCAATTTTTTCAGTTTCATTCCGTATTCTTACAAAATTGGTCTCATTAAAACGTTAGTGGATAGAATGTACAAGGTCAACAACTCTTGGAATGGATTTGACCTCGACCTAAAAGGACTTATATCCACACTCGGCAAAAATCAGTTCCCCTCTCACTTAATTGACAAAGTTGTGAAATCGTATTTACAAAACAAGGTGTCACTGAAAAATATCATTGACCCGGTTTCTCACAATACCAGATTTTACAAGCTCCCGTACATTAATAATTTCTCTGGTCATGCTCAGAACAAAGTTAGACAGTTGATCAAATCGCATTGTACAGACATTGATGTCAAATTAGTGTTTATCTCATTTAAAGTTCGAAATATGTGTGTAGTAAAAGACATGATTCCATCATACCTTAAATCTCGTGTGGTCTATAAATTCATCTGCACAAGCTGTAATGCTTGTTATATAGGGAAACCCATAGGCACCTTTCTACACGGATTTCTGAGCATTTAAAAACCGATAAGAATTCACATATTTACAAACACTTAGCTAAATTTCCCAACTGTAAGCGGCTATGTGACAACAACTCATTCAAAATTATCGACTCCGCTCCCACTAAACTCCAGCTTAGGATCAAAGAAAGTCTACATATCAATTGGGATAAACCTAATCTCAACAAACAGCTTGACTGTCCAGTGTTATCTTTGTTGAGTTAATCTACTTTTCCTTGTGTGTTATTGCTAGTGTACATTTGTCTGCTATTACTTGTTCATTTTGCGTCTGTAACCTGATGATGAAAGTCGCAACTTTCGAAACATGTCGTTCTTTTTGTATCAATTTTGGTAAATAGATGTGTATAAGTTAAAGTCTGTGGTGTTTTCAATTTTTTTATTATCGAGATTTGTGCTAGGTAGACCATTTGGAAATATTCTCTGTTCTATATTAAAATTGGCAATCAAGACCACCATTACATTCTGTTTAGCCGCGTGGGGTGAAAATACTACTGCTAGAGACATGACCAAGTTAAGTAGTTTCTAAAGCAAGGAAAGTTTGTCAGTCACATGACCTCAGTTCAGTAGATGAGTTGCTTGTCAGAGTATCACAGAGTAATATGAAGTCAATCATGTCATCCCAACATCCTCTGGGGCATCGGGTAGATTACAGCAATCAAACAGGCAGACTAATTGTCATGAGATGCTGAACCGAGAGATACAGACGTTCTTTCTTGCAAAGGGCTATTCTCAATCTTGCCAATGAATTATGTAGGAAATAGGCCAAATATATGTGTCAGAACATGGACCTAGTAGTCTTAAATTTTCGTTTTAGGAATCAGATGTATTTTCGATGTATTTATGATTGTTTTATTGTCTGTTTTACTGAGATGGACTGAATGCCAACTTTTATGGTCAATAAATTTCTTATATCTGAAATATCAAAAGCGCTTTATCAACATGTTTAGAATGCCTTGCAAAGTACTACAGTGGAAATCATTTATATTGCCAAAAGCATTCATTTGTATGCAAGAGGGGCAGGAAGTACACATTTCCATGTATGCCAAATGCTGTAAAGGGTTCTCTGCTAATATCCCACACTGACAGCAGGAAGCTAAACAAAATATCTGAGACACCCACCTGCAGCAAATGATTATGGTCCACTTGTTTCGAGACTTCCACTCAAAAGCAGATGTCATCAATAAGGCTTTCACTGTGACCAATCCAAAACATAGTACCACACTTTCGTGCATTGGTCAGTACAGGGACTACAGTTCCATACACATAACATATAATGTGCCTGAAGAGTCCATAGCCAGGAAGATGGAAGCTGCAGTATTAAAGGTGAGCTCAAATAGTCCATGTATCCAGACTCTGAAATAGATGCCAAGAAAACAGCAATGTGCTGAATTACGTAAGAGATCGAGGCAGAGCATACAGATGGAGGAGAGCACAACTCAGAGAGAGAAAGTACAAGCTACATGGTAGAACTAAAAACATAAACCAGTCCAGTATCTATAAGAAAGATCAACTGATTCATGACCAGTTACTCTAGGATGAAAAACTACACTGATGATGAAGATGACAATATTTATCAGTGATGCCAGTAATTTGTAAACTTAGTCTATCCACACTCACTGTTATGAGTTAGAACAGTATCACTCAGTCAGGGAAGTAGGCAATCAAGCTGATGACCATAAACTTGGCAAGTGCCATCGAACTTTCAAGGCTTTCTGCTGTGTTGCACTGCAAGATACTGTTGAGAGATGTGACACCTCTCTCCACATGTAGGCTGTTGTGGCATATGTAGGAGATGTCAAATGGTTTGGTCCTTAAGATTTCTTTACTTTGCACAATACTTTGAAGAGCATATATGTCAGAATGTGGACTCTGCTGCCTCTTCTCTTAGCTGCCAGGTTTAGCATTGTGAAAATAATGCCATATGCTGGTGCCCCTGGCTTACTGATGGTGTAGGCACCTGTCCACATTCTGCATCCCTCTGTGTAACTTGCTGGGGCTGATGTATGTTTTGCCAACTTTTCATTTATGTCATCAGCCCATGCCATCCAATCTTGGTCTGAAATTGCAAAGGTGTGAGCTTTCCAGTTACATATTTCTAAATGTATATAGGCCTAAGCTTATTCTGAATGCAGCTTGGGGCTCAGTTCAGCTGATTCTTACACCACATTGAGTAGTAATATATGCTTTTAAACTTCTGTCGCTTTTGCTCTGCTACACTGCACAGAAGTAGGCTACTCACCAGATCTACAACTTCCCTATCAAATAAGCTACATGTACTACTTAGTGAGTGTAAGTCTGTGATGGTATAAGCTCTGAGGTGATGGGTATTACTTTCACTTTTCCCCTTTGAGGTAGCTGAGAGGTTTTTCACACCTACCCATGCAATCATCCCATTCTTTATCATAAAGTTGAAATTTGATTTCTTCTTGAATATGAAACTTTTTCCTAATTTTAAGTTGCTAACTCTTCAAACTTAACAACTTGCTTCTGTTCTTTTATGGTGAGATCATAGATGTGAGGAGTTCATAAATACTGATTTAGTTTCAGAACCAATTCTACATGTTAATCTTCTTACAACTGTTTATTCAACATCTATGAGAAAAGGTTTCCTCATGTAAGTGAATGAGGTGTCAATGTTCCAAAAGTTTATTGAACCTTTCGGTCCAGCACATTTTTGGCATTTATATGTAAAATTCCACCTGTTTTCTGCCATACTTCCTCTGTGGGAAATGGTGTAGTGCAACCCTGCATTTCTGTACTGTAAAGAAAGAAAAAATAGATAACTAAAATCCTGGTTATCAGTACTGAAGGGCTCATTTATTAAAATTACAATTCATTATTCTTAATCGTAGTTAACCATAAACATAGATTGAAATACAGATCTTGTCTCTTACTATTTTTATAACCAGAACTGCATGTGGATTCCTAACATAGTTAACGATCAGCTATCTGCAGTATTCTGTTCGTAAAGTGTTTGTGTAATGCGGCTGAGCAAGAGTCTTTCCAGTAAAGCTGTTGGAAAAGGGAAGACCACTAATGGAGTAAATGAAAACAATTAAATGATACCTTAAATAACTGTTGACCAGCTGATAAACATATTTATATTTTAAATGCAATTTCCCCAGATTAGTGATAGTAATATACCTAACATGTGTTCATCCGTGGGTGGGAAAGCAATTATTTACTCTGTCACTGTGAATTTCCCTCATGCAGTGGCATTGCTGGCATGACTCTTGCTCAATCGTGTTCGTGTTACATTTGCAAAGAAAAAGTTAAGATTACCTTCTAAAAGGTTAAGTTAACCTTAAAAGAGCTAGTTCAAAAAGGTTAAGAAGGTTGGCTTCTGCAATTGCGTAGGCCTACAGCACACATACTTATGCTTGACCTTATTAGTTTAGATTAGTTTAGTAAAGAAAAAGGATCAGGAGGGACACTCAAGTCCCCATCAAAGACCCTATAGGAGATGGAAGAAAACTGATGACACAAACGATCAGACCCGATTACAATGCTTAAAGTGCTTGTCCAAAGCATTCTTAAACCCATTCACACTACAGTACTTGCAAGTACAATTTTCTCAGGCAAACCATTCCACTCATTCACGACCCTATTAGAAAAAAATTTATGCCGAATATTAATGCTACTTTGTGACTTGTGGAGTTTAAGACAATGACATCTGGTACAACCACTATCAGCAAACATGAAAAAGTCAGTGACTATCAAGATACTTAATAAAGATATCACTTTTATGAAACCTACGTTTGAGTTGAATCTTGGTCTTGGTCACTGCATAATCTAGATCTATGGGAAGACTGTCCATGAACTTGTGTTTGAGTTACTTTATTTCTCGGAAATTTAGTGACTCTAGCCCTGACTCGTTGCATAACTGGTAATAGTTCCTGAAAACTCAACATGAATTGAATATGAACCACTGAATCAAGAACTACTGGAGACTAATAATTCTTCACATCCTTGGCTAGATGAAGTAATGGTTTCTAATACAAACGGTATACTTTATCAATCCCGTTCTTGAACCATTGGCCAGAAAATTGTGTCCTTTCTGGAGAGAAGTATTGAAGGAGAACCGGACTGATGGTGTGCTATTTATAATAATCCCTCTGCCTAATACAAATACCAAAGTATTTAATTAAAAAATAGTGAATTGCACATAAAGCTCCTAAGGCGACATCTTTGCTCTAGGTAAATTTAACTCTTTTCACAACACTTAGGACAACATAGAATAAACTCACCACTCAGGGCGACAATGGTGATTTAGTGTAATTTCGTCACACTTGGCGATTAAATACAATTAACTAGTTAATTAATTTCACATATACATGTCACCCTATGTGAAATTAACTTTTTCCACAACACTTAATAAATTAATAAATTGTGAAAGACATAACACCAGAGATCTACAGTCAATATGAAAAGATGCCTGTATACAGTATTTAGAACTGCTTAATGGGATCATTTCAACTCGAGCTGGATTCTAAACCTGAAAATTTCCAACGTATGAATTCTGGCCATTAACTTACATCACTAATAGTTTCAGAATTTGACTACTGTTCATTTGTCAGTTTATTGAGTTATCGTAATGACAGGCTTTTAGCATTACACTCATAAACACACATACTGCTACTTCACAAAAATGCATTGTGTTACATATTGAAACAATTTTACATAACACAAAACAGCATGGAATGAAAACAATATGACAAAAACAGGGAGTTTGCAGGAACTCACCAGGACTCACAAAAGCCTTCAAGATCTTTGCAATCTAGACACACCTCAAGGTGCCCCTGCATACTCAAGCATGACATATAGCCCTTGTTACTAGGATATATTGGAATTACTGGATATGAGTTTGCCCGACAGTGCCAAGTCTCATTGCAGGAAGTCCACTTCATCTCATTTGTTGTATGTAAGAAGAAGTACTTGGAAAGGAAAAAAAGTTACTCATTACAACAATGTTGCATTTCTATTGCAATTTCCATTTGTTCCTTTACCCTCTGGATTATCAGGTATAAATGAAAACTTTCATTCAGCTTTCACTTAAAATTATCAGAATTACTATTAAGAGCAACAAACTTATAAATCAGATACAGACTATCATCTAAACCCAGCCTTACAAAATGTGCATCCTCATTGTATTGATGCAAGTTTATCAGTCAGATCTAACTGGTGCCATGATACCTCTTTTAATAATGAATAATTCCCTGCAAACCTAAGCAAATTCCCAATCAGTTTCAATGTTAAAGGTAGTCTGTATATGCCCCAAATTATAGGATGCTATAATTGCTAGAAGTTTTTAACAAGTTACTTTCATGTAGGCCCTTAGTCCAAATTGTTCTCAGACATTCTTAATGAACACACAAGATGACTGAATGTCCCTGTGAGGTAAATTTCCTCAAAAGTTGTAATAAAATCATTTTAGAATTTTGACCAAAGGTGACCAAATTTGAATATTTGGGCCAACATGGCATAAATTTAAATGATACATTGAAAAGTTCACTTATTTTTTGGGGGGTTGCTTTGATGCTTTTCACAGAACGATCTATATCTCTTACTCATCTAAAAGTTTGCACTGGCTTTGGTTACAGGAAGTGCATGATGATGTGTAAACTGCACCAAGGAATTCTAATGCATCCTCCTGTGCAGTTGAATCAAACTCTGGAAGAATCTGTTTCAACCTTGCGAGACAGGAGGCCCATGAAGTTCAGGTTGAAATTGCTTGGAAGAGAGCTTTGATTACTTCCATTAATTCAGAGCTATGTCCATCATAGTGTTGAATGATGCTGCAAAGAAGCTATAAAAGAAGGAAAATTTAGATTTGTAGAAAATCTACATCTGACATGGGTGGCTCATCAATATAAGTGGAAAAGTTTAGGGTTGCAGCCTTCATTTGTATCTATTTTTTTATGATTGCTTGATGTTTCAAAGCACTTTCTTGGAAGTCTGTCACTAGCTTCTGTAGCTGAAGAGTTACTCTCATGAAGTAAAATGATAAACACATCATATCTTAATAACCATTTGTTGGAATATGCTTCTGGGAGAAAGGAGTAGAGGTATCATGAACTTGACAAAGAGAGTGCCCATGTTGGAAATCTAGTATATTTGGGGGATAATAAAACTTAAAACCTTCATTGTTGAAGTGAAAATTATGATATTCAATTGAGGAATAAGTGCCAATCCTTGGGATGGGGTTGGAACATCACAAAATGCCCCTTGCAATTGTGCCCATATAGGTTGGGATTTTCCCTTCTCCAGGCATAGGAGTTTGTCAAGGATATGGTCCTGGCACAGTAAAAGTCTTCCATTTTTCAACATTTCCAGGTGGGGAGGATCAAGTCACATGAAGTCTTGCACCTCCGTAGCTTGCAATCCCTGCCTTAATGAATTTATTTCTAAAGCTGCATGGGTTGTCTTAGGTTACTTGCCTTTACAGTAACAGGATTGCTTTGTTCCTGAAATAAAAACATTTAACAATATTTAATATGACTTTTCGAGCATGGCCAGTGATTTTCCACGATCAAGAAATTCACAATAACATGGATCTATATCCATAAAATAATGAAACGGAAAACTCAATTTGAAATAGAAAAACCAGTATTCTTTGCAAGAGTTGGATATATATGTAATAACTGTGGGGCTGTATTGACCTTGATCATGTTTCTCCCTGTAAGAAGGTAACATATATTGTGAAAGAGAAATATAGAACATAGGTTGGGGTGGGAAATTGTGCAGGGGGGCAGAGGTTTGTTTGGCCCCAAATATGCCAAAAGTTCCAATACGGTCACATTTGGTCAACATTTTAAACTGTTGTCATTACCACCCGGGAGGAAATTTACCTCACTGAGACATTCAGTCATCTTTTGTGTTCATTTCGAATGTCTGAGACCAATCTGGAAATAAGAATCTCAAGGAATGTAATTTTTGAAATCTTCAGAAAAGTATGCTATAATTTGTTGCCTATACAGACTACCTTTAATTCAAATTTCTTTTATTGGATATTTGAATCATATTCAAACTTGGGCTGCTAACCTCATCTGGTGTGTTCGTACTGATGATACTGGCTGCAAGTTCCTGAAATATAGAATAATTAAATTTATGGATTACATGCAACAGCTATATTCAAAAACCTATCACAGCACAGGTCAGCAATTATTTGTGTAAGTACACTGTGGATAAGTTCATATGTATATCGATTCCTTTTGTTAAAAAATTCTTTCTTGCAATAAAAAATTCAAACGCTCCGAGACATTTATTGGATATTGAATACAAATTTGCATTTTTTTCTTTGTTAATTAAGGAATATGTTAGTACATAGAGGTCATACCAAATTCAAGATCAGATGAAATTTAAGTCGGTCAATATCAGTCCCTATTCTGGAAATTTATGCCTCTATGAGGATTTCTGTGATGATAGAATCAATGTTGATGAAAGAATAAATGTGACTTCATGCAGTGTTTTACAACCTGTATAAAATTAATACTCCAACCACACATGCAAAGTGCAATGTGGTTCCCAGCTACACCACTCTTTGGGAAATGGTAATTTGATGGCTGTTCTTGCTGCAAACTCAGTCTAGACAGTGTGTTAGATTATCAACTCAGCCAACTTTGGTCAAGTTCCTGATATTGTCGGCTGCAAGCCAGGAATCTCATTGGGTTGCTGCCACCACCATGAAGATTTAAGCAGTATATCATTTCTCCTATAACAACAACATTGGAATGGTAAAGCAACATTACCGTAATGATGCTATATCGCAATTCCCTTTTGAATTAAGTAATATGTTAAGGGACATTTTCTTAATATTTAGTTTGTTCAATATATGAAAAATCAACCAAGGTAAAATGCATTATGGTTTCCATGATGTAACATGAGTAATTTATGTATGCGTTTGTTTGTGTGTGGGGGGAGGGAAGGGGGTTTGCACACACTTAATAGTAATTAAGGCTCTACAAATATTAGAAAAAGCTGGAAATGATGATTGAGATGCAACAAACATGGGCGAAAGTGGAAAATATCTGCCAAGAAAACGAGACGGACCATTCCTGCAGGCTATGAGGTATCATTATGTTAAGTATAAACTCAAATGGAATAAAATTCTTCCAATTCTGTGTTTATAAGGAAATTTCAGCTGAACCTTATTTTGTCACACATCTCATCAATATGCAGCAAAATAATAGCGCTGAAAACATTGCATTGTGTAACCAACCTGCTCAGCACAATAAAATTTAGTCATACCACATATGGTTGGTGAGCAATTGCAGATCAGGTTTTAATGTTAAGCCCTGCCCACTCATTTCGTTGCACGATATCTGCACCAAAAGCAATAACGACCCTCCTTAGCTCGTCATTGCTGCAAGGATCACCTCAAACCAACCTACCATTCTTCAGATTGAAGCTAACAGTTATTAATGTTAAGCCCTGCCCACTCATTTTGTTGCACAATATCTGCACCAAAAGCAATAACGACCCTCCTTAGCTCATCATTGCTGCAAGGATCACCTCAAACCAACCTACCATTCTTCAGATTGGAGCTAACAAGAGAACGTCAGCTAAAATCTATTTTGGTCCCGCCCGTTACAAACATTCAATCAGCAGAATAAACCAGAGATTAAAAATGTTGTAATGGTCAAGCAACATGTTGATACTAGTTTCATGTTAACCCTGCCCACTCATTACCATGCATGATAGCTACACCAAAGAAAATAGTTACTATATGTGGTTTTACCAAGTTGATCTGGCAAGAAGCTAATTAGAAGTTGAACATTTAATTGCTGAGTTTCAAACTGACATCACATAAAATTCTCCTCTCGAAACTAAGCAAATAAAATCAAATATTTGAAAACATTTGTCTGGAAACTGGAGTTTTCTAATTAACTTATTCTTCTCTCTTTTATTGTTGGCAATTATGTTTCATTTTTTAAAGCCATTGAGTCAAAATTGATTTATTGTGTGAAGACAGCTACAGCCCTTACCCTCACATAAGCCAGCACAGAACTCATCAAGTTACTGATTATTGTTAAGAGAATTATGGAGGAATCATGCCAATCAACCCCCTCTCCCGACCCCCCCCCCTCCCAAATAAAAAGACTGTAAAGGAATCTTACTTGTGCGAAATTCTTTAAGTAAAATGGATTGAATTTCTTCTTCAAAGGAAGGCCTGTGGAACTGTTAATATGTGTGTACAGCCCTTTCTCATTCACAGCCTTGACTTCATACGGCCCAAGCCAAGAGTTTTCCAGCTTCCCTCCTCTTCGGGCAAAACCCTCTCCAGCTGTGCATCGCTGCAGCAGGAGATTCTGGTTGGACAATGGAGTCTTCAATGTCGACTGGTAACAATGGCTCTCTGGATATATGAAGATAATTAACAATCAATTATTCACAACACTTTGTTAACTGAAGAATAAATAAATTTTTATATATTTTATTTTCACTATTAAGACCCTGGAACCATAAATCTGAGTCACATCACATACTCAAACCAGCAGAAATATAAAACAAAAGTATATTCTGTGCTGTTATAGGTCCAAATTGCATACCAGCCCAAAATATGATATATAACTGAAAAACAAAACCAATATCAGTGGCATTAATTGCATGTATCTAAATTAATTGGCATGCTTTTTATAGTTTAATGAATGTTCATCTTTTGTACTTGCTATTTAGCAGTTTTTCCCAGGACCTGGGATGTGTCAAATGAGATTTTATCCTATAGAGGATCAGTGTAGCTATGCAGGATTTTTCCAAACTCTCTTGTCCCTGATTGCTTTTCTCCATATATGACCTTTACAAATGTAAACCTCTATTCAGCAATGGTAGGTATGAATTATTACAAACCTTCCAAACATCACAACGAAAGGAGAAAGACCTGTAGAACCATGTTTTGCTGTACGGTACCCCATGAGAATGGAAGACAGTGTTTCATCCCAGTCATCTTGGTTTTGATTGACAACTTTGATGAGTGACATTTGCATTTTGCAGAGTTTGGTTGAATCTTTCATCCAGCCCATTGGTCTGTGGGTGGTAGCTGAAGGATACTCTGTGGCCCACCCCTGTCATGTCAAACAGGGACTTGTTCAGAGCATTAACAAATTCTCCTCTCTGGTCTGAGATGACAATTTTCATGCACCCAAATCTAAATAAATGAAAAATTAAACAAGTTGTTAAAGAACTGGTTATGAGTAATGCAGTAAACTATTGGCATCTTCAGAGTGGCCGTGTGGTTTAATCAGGAGATTCTTTTAGCACTTCTTTCAAAACAAGTAAGTTAAGCACTGACATAACACCTGGTCTTGGATGCACTGACCGTTATCCCACTAACATTTTATTAACATTAACTTATAAAACAACTTCAAGAAATTCCTGTAACCATTTGGTCGCTTTCTGAGTCACAGGTAAAACTGAGAACAAATGCAGGTCTGCATAACTAACTTCAAAAATATGTTATGTAAAGTAAAAACAAAGTAGATGGATATATACCTGGCCATGGTTTCAAACAGAAAGTTTGCAATGGTTTATGCTGTTTTGTCTCTTACAGCAACAGCCTCTGGCCATTTTGAAAAATAGTCACATAGGGTTATGATGTACTTATTTCCATTGATGGTCTCTGCAAGGGGTCCAATCATATCCACACCCACCTAAAAAAAAAGGAAAATAGCATTCAGAACCATACACAATCATACCAACTGATGTTCAAGTGATTTATGTCTGAGTTTTGTAGACAATATACTGCTATTAAGGATTTCCAATCATGCTGAAAAATACTTATTGAAAGTTAACAAAAGATTACTCGATGACCGAATGTGCTAAAAGCAGGTATTCTTACACTGCTAATAAGGTGCGTACAATCAACAATTCTTGTACAGAACAGAATGCTGTATCAAAGTTTGCAAATACTTTTGATACTGGACAGTGAAGCTTTTTTAATTTCAATGACTTAAAATGCATGATTTTGGCTTTTCTTGATTTAAAAGTATTACTGCTCACACTTTTCAGCACAAAGCTCGGTGGCTGTTTATTGCTCCCGTTAGTCTAAACTCTTTGATCTTTTCCGTATCGATCTTCTTAGATTTAATGTTGAATTTTCAGGGCACAGTCCTGACGAACGATATTTTCCAATGATAATGTACTCTTCATCGGTATCCAGCTCAGGAGAAGTCATCTTGTAATATCAGATCGGGCTAAGTAAGTTAACGGTCTCAACTCCTAATGCTTAACCGAAGGCCAGAACAGTGCGTGCAAATATGCAACTACTAAGAACTTTGTGTGCCTGCGCGTTACACATTGAAATGTATTGCTTAGTATAATAACAAGCATGGCCTGTGTTTAACAAATTTATGTCTTGTTGATCACTTTTCTTTGTTTCAAACTTGGAACCTATTAAGAGTTTATATATCTTTTTTAGTAAGGTTATGAATTAATAACATGTTTGTCTACTCATTATTATTGCCTTTAAATTAACAACATATGTTTGATTAATGGTGGAGTGGCACCACCATTAAGAAAAGAACAACTTTTAGAAAATTTATAGATTGTCACACTTTTCTACCATCTTAAATATAATGTCCAGAATAGTTTTAAGGTCTGGTCAATTCTAATTCATGAATTGCAGATATTAATTATATATTTTTCATTTAGAATAGAAGTTCTGTACTGTAATTTGAAAATTTGCTACCTTTGGCAACCTTGAAACGTGAACAGACCCAATTTCGAGGACGCTGATGTCAAACTCAAAGGTATAACAAACTTTCGTAAAATTTTGAAGACTTGCAGTGAGAGTTGTACAGTAAACCGCGAGAGTTGGCAGGCCTGCAAAACCCTAGCAATATAGTCTTCGACTTAAACGATTTCTGCTGATGTACTGAGTCTAGTCTAAATCTTAACCCTATCGTTTTAAACTTCAGCCAGTGGCAGTAGGCCAAATTGTATAGGCCTAATGGAGTCTTTGGCTGAAACTGTAACTGTGTAAGGCCTAGCTAATTTAGAACTAGCCTTATGGCTGATAAGTCTGTTAACAAATCTTCAATCAAAGCGTTGTTGCATAGCATGCTAGGTGCTTACCCTAGGAGTATCTTAGGCTAAGCCATTACCATCTTCCATATGCAATACCAACTGACTCGACCTGTTATTGGCCAAAAAAGGGGATATTGGATATTTACCCCATTTGGTAATGCTAGGCAGACTTAATGCTCCTCTGCACAAATTCATGATTAAACACACACAGTATTATTTCAGTGGTCAAGCCAAACATGTCTTCAAGCACAGGAAAGTAGTGCTGGCCATTAGATTCAGAGCACTTATGTTTACAATCATACTTGTTGACTGGTGAATTAATTAGGTGCGCTCAAGGATGAATCCTAGTGGCAGTATTTGGGGTAGTTTATCAAGTAACAAATTCTTAATGCTCGAGTGAATTTGAGAAGGACTGTTTATCTATAGACAGTCTCGGCCTTCATGCATAGCATTAGACCTAGTAATATGTATGGCCGTGGCTATTCTTACGACTAGTTGTAACAATTAAACTATTCTTACGACAAAGGCAAATTCAAGCGCAGTAAAGTAAATAAAGCAACTGCGCATGTAGTAGGGGTAACCCTAACCCTATAAACATAACCCTAAACCTCAATCCTAACCCTTACTCTAACCCTAACCTGAAATTATTGTTACTCCTCGTCGTAAAAATAGTACTTCTGGTCGTGAAAATAGCAACTGCGCATGCGTAGTCGGAAATTATTCTTACGACTAGTCGTAAGAATAGCCACTTTGAATATGTATTGCTATGCCCATAGTAGTACTAGTAGTAGGCTACTTCTTATGGCCATATTCAACTTCAATTCCTATGATTGAGATACACAGCTAATTGTCTGCATATAGGTCCAATAGGCCTAACTCAGCCCAGCTGCAGTCAGACTTTAGAATCTTGGTTACATTGGTTGCACTGGTATAACTACTGTAGGTCTAAGCTAGGCTTGTTATAACTCAGTCGTATAACTCAGTCGTAGGCCTAGACATAGGAAGCCATAGGCCTATGCTTGTTTGCTTTGATCTCAAATAAGTAGTAAGCCAAGCCTAAAATGGAACTAAACAGGAAATCCTGGACTTTATGACCAAAACATGCCGATCTACTCTTACTGCCGTAATACTAGTTGTTGAAGCCTAGGCTTAGCCTAGTACCGATTAGTAGTAGTGCCTATGGCCCTATGCCTATCCCCACCTTAAACAGCTTGGTAGGCCTCTAGACCGTCACGCAGTTGAAATTTTGTCTCCCAAATCTTTCGTCTTTGTAGAAACGAACTCCATCTCCATTTCGGTGGCTACATCAGGCCGCACAGCAAGGCAAGATGTTTTCTTTAAAACAATACAAAACCATTGTTAGCCTACGCACGTTTTATACAAAATATGTGTTTGTAAAATTGTATGGCAGTGTCGTCTGCACATATCAAAAAAGTTTTTTGATTTAGGGTGGCATACTCCTATTAGAGTCGATATCCATCCGCCCGATTGTTATTCTATCTCGGGAAATGTTCCAAAAGCATCAAGAGAACATCTTTTTTGACCCGTTATCAATCTTGATTTTTTTTTTTTTTTTTTTTGTGGCTTGCATGTTGAAGAGCATGAATGACTAGAATGTCTTTACATATGTTATGTTTCGTGCCTGTCATCTTAATTGTTTATTTTAAAAACGTATGAAAACAAAAATTAAGTAATAAGATCCTTCAAGAAGCTTTTAAGTGCATGGATGGGAGCTAGGGGGCTGGGGAGTTTTGTAGTTGAGCCAAAATTGGTTCAATTTAAAGGCATTGAAGAGTCGCCCAAAACCACGTTCGGCGATCTGAAAAAGTTAACTTTCCGTGGCTTGCAAGTGACGATATGTTCGTGTCGCTACAAAGTGCAGACAGTACAGTACGGTAATGAAACGTGATACCTTGTTATATTTTAGCTGGACCTAAGATGTCCATCGCTGTATTGTCTGTACACTTTGTTGTAGGTATTGACCGCAGCTGTATGCACTGACTGTACACTAGTGTCTAATTACCGATGGTAGCAAGCTGTGTGTGTGTATTTTCTGGGATCGATGGTGGTGTCTAACACTTTTGTTACATCTCATTCGAAATTAGGTCAGATTACAGGCATTATACGTTTCTTTTTGCGCGAGTCTTCGCACCCTATAAGTCCCCTTTAGGCCAAGAGAGGAGATGCTTATCCAACCAATTTAACATAACCCTCTCTTACGAGAAGAGAACGATGAAACTCTTTTTAACAGTATTTTTATTGATGAGGATATTAGATATAGATTTATTTCATCCATAAGGTATGAACATTTTTCCTCTCTCACTAATGTTTATATATATATATATATATATATATATATATATATATATATATATATATATATATATATATATTCATTCATTCATTTATTTGTTTTTTTCACATAAATATTACAATGTGAATGGAAGTCTTCTGAAAAGCCTATGCTGGCTTAACAAAACAGAAGACTCCCATGAAGAAAAGATAGAAAATAGTGAAAATAATGTTAATAACAATACGTATACGCTTCAATATGTGAATATGCTGCTATGCGACTATGCAGCTAAATCATAATTAATAAGACATGATAATTTCTTTAGTAAGACATTTACTAAATGTGGAGCTTGCTTTCTTAGTTTTTAAAGTTATTGACAGTGAATTCCAAATTTTGGTTGCACGGTTTCTGAGGCTTAACATACCAGTGCGTGTGTTTTATATGATTTATAATGTGCGTTGCTAGCCGTTCTGGTATTATGATTATGGAAATCTGTGTTGCTATTTATAAAATTTCGAAAACTGATTGGCAATGATCCATTCCAAGCCTTGTATGTAAATGTTGCAATATTAACTTTTATAATGTCATCTAATTTCAATAAATTGAGTTTCTTAAAGAGGGGGCTTGTATGTTCACGGGTTGCTGCGTGAGATATATGATGTATTGCACTCTTTTGAAGTAATTTAAGGTGACTTAAATGAGAAACACTTGTACCAGACCAGATAATCAAGCAGTAATACAGATGTCAGTGGTGCTATTAAAGTTTGATAAAGCATTCTGAGTATATTCTGGGAAGGAAATGTTTTAGCATTGCTAAAACGTTTGTGGCTTTTGTGGCAAAAAAAAATAAATAAAAAAAAAAAAAAAAATTCCTGCACCTCTTGCAACGCTGTTGCAAACTTTTGTAATATGGTCACTCCATGGAAGTTTACTATCAATATTAACCCCTACAATTTAGTAGTTGATACTTGTTTCATTACTTTACCGTCCATTATTATGTTATTATTCCAGTTAAGCGTTCTTCTTCCATTAAATACTATATAGTAAGTTTTGTCTGCATTAAGTGATAACTTATTAGCAGCAAACCAGTTAGTGAATTTAGTTAATGCAGTAGAGACAGTATCATGTATTCTATGTACGTTTTCGAACTCGAAGAAAATATTGGTATCATCAGCAAACAAAATAGTCTTGGCAATTGTTGACACCTGGCAAATGTCATTGACATATATTATGAACAACAGTGGTCCTAATATTGAGCCCTGTGGAACACCACAACGGGTTAAAGCGTGTTCGGAATTAGAGTTTTTATATGAAGTATACTGATGTCTATTGGATAAATAGCTGCTCAACCGGTCAAGGGTTGTTCCCCTTACACCATACAAAGATAATTTACTTAGCAAACTGGTATGGTCAATAGTATCAAATGCCTTGGAGAGATCGAGGAACACTCCAATACATATTTTGGTATTATCAAGACTGGTACATATTTTTTCAATAGCATTTGCCAAAGCAAGTTCTGTAGAATGCTTTGGGCGGAAGCCATATTGATCATTGCACAGGATATTAAACTTGGTTAGAAACTTAAAGATACGATTGTACATAAGCCTTTCGATAATGTTTGAAAAACATGATAAAAAAGAAATAGGACGGTAATTTTTATATACATCTTGGTCACCTTTTTTAAAAATTGGTATAACCTTAGCAATCTTTAGTTTATCTGGAAATGTACCAGAAGTAAAAGATAAATTACAAATATAAGTCAATGGTTTGGCGATGAAGTGAATAACATTTCTTATTATATCTGGTTTAAAATCGTCATATCCCGCTGCTTTTTGGGGTTTCAGGCTGTAAGTAGCAACTATTGAAAGTTCTTCCTAACTGACAGGATTAATGAACATAGATTGACTGTTTCTGTTATTATTATGAATAATATATTCTGTTCTACCTTTATTTGTAATATTTCTTGCAAGTGAGGGTCCAATGTTTACAAAATATTTGTTAAAGTAGCTGGCAATGTCATTCTCGTTGCTGATTTCTTGATCACCAGTTTTAAAAGCATCAGGATATCCACCTTCTTTTCGGTTGGTGTTTAGAACTTCGTTAATTGTATTCCAAGTTACACTTATATTCATGGGCGTCAGCAGGTTTCAGAAAGTGAGGGGGACACTATACTATCTAAGCGGAGCGCCACCATTGGTTGGCGCGTAGCGTACCAGAAAATTTTGGGTACATAAGACCCCCTAGATCGCAGGAGACGGCCTTCCTGAGTCGTTTTTAGTTACATCAGAACCAGATCTGTGAGGAGAAATTTTGTCTCACAAAACTTAATTCCGACAGAAAGTACTGGTAGAAAGATGCCGTTCTGACACCAAGGGAGACGAATTACACAGCGTCCATCTCAAACGAAATATTTTTGGTAGTTTGGTATCATATAATACCCTGCATACAGGCAGAATACTGTCTGTAGGGCCTAAAATATATGATATTACCTTCCTGGTGGGGTCTTCGACTTGTTTTCAAGTTGAAATGCGTCGCTTTCTCTGATTCACAGTGTAGGGCAAGGGGAATTCCATTTCTGGCGAGAAGGGGTGCTTCCACAAAACACTCTAAAACATCGTTCAAACATCGCACAAAATTTTATCAGAGGTCTCGGACGAAGCGGGGAGGGTGAATATCAGAGGAAGGGGGATAAAGGGCCAAGCACTGTTCTAATTTCCAGTGCAATTTATTGATAATGATTCTTAAGTTAGATTCTACTTGAATCAGCTCAGCAATTGTGATAGAAAATCGCGCATATGCATGTGATTTTTTTAATAACTGCTCTGAAAAGTGGGGGGGACAAATGATATGATATTCCCTCCACTTTTGAAAGTGGGGGGGACATGTCCCCCCCGTCCCCCACCTGTTGACGCCCATGCTTATATTATTTCTATTATTTTTGAATTTATCATAGGAATACAATCTTTTAGAAAATCTAATAATATGGTTAAGCTTATTGCGGTAATGCTTATACGTAGCCTTGTTAACATCAGTAGGTGCTGTTAAATAACTTTTAAAGAGCTTGTTCTTTCTTTTGATAGATGTCAACATTCCAGTTGTAATCCATGGATGTTTCTTTTTACGTCGTTTCCTTTTGCTTACATAACATATTGGAAAACAATTATTATAGGTATAATTAAAGGATTCAAAGAAAGTGTCGTAAGCAACATTAACATCAGTTTGGCTTAAAACATCGTTCCAGTTTTTGTTTTCGATTTCATAGTTAAAACGCCTGATGTTATCTGGTTATAATTTCGCCTGTACATGAAGTTCATTGGTCTGCTATTCTTGGTAGGAATTTGGTTTGATTTGATTTGGTTTATTTTGAGTTTCACGTGCAAATATACAAGGTGAAAGGAAGTCTTCTATAAAGCATACAATAGCTTAATAATGTAGAAGACTCCCTGAAGAAAGAAAAGAGAAGAAAAAATTAAAAATCAAATTAAACGTTTCGACAATAAATCAATTATATGATATTTTAATTAATATGATTAAGCCATTTACTAAATGTGGAGCTTGTTTTCTTAGTTTTTAAAATTATTGACAGTGAATTCCAAATTTTGAATTATTGGTAACTTTAAAAAGAGAGATTGTATAATTGAGGATTAGCTTCAGAAAACTACTCAAACCTATTCTGGCTGAGCTCAGGAAATTGGGTATTTCTTGCCTGAGCTACATTGATGATATTTATATCCAGGCTTTTTTATTTTCAAAGTATGGAAAGTAAGAATGTTATGTTATCCTTTGTACCAAGTGGTAATGAAATTATCTCAGTTCTTGTTTAAAAAGAAAAGAAATGTTTCTGTTGCTCAGCAAGCAAATTAAAAAAGATACAAACTTTGAATTTGTGTTCGTTTGTAATCTTTCTGTTCGTATTCGCTTGAACACTGCTTTGAAATCTCAAGTAGTTCCGTTGTGAAGTGTAATGGGGAAGTAGAATCGTTAAATTAAACGAGACCATAGGTTGAAGTTTGATTGAGATTCTACTGAGACATTACACGAACGTAAGGATTACTTGCCCTCCCATGTAATGCATTCTCATGCAGGATTATTATCACATAATTTTCCCTCCCAGAAGTTCGTGGTGTTCAATCGCATATGGTAACTTTAAAAACTGAAGCTAATCCTCAATTATTCAATCAATACAATTATACAACAAAACAAATTGACTACGAGAAATACAAAGCTAAAAAATTCTCCGATTACGACTGTACCCATTTTAAAAACCTAGAAGATGAGTCGAACCAACCTTCATTAAGAGAATTACAAGGAACCTTCCTCAGGTCTAAAATTCAGTGGCACAAGGAGGGTGAAAAATCAACAAAGTTTTTCTTTAATCTTGAAAAATCAAGGGAAAAAAAAGAAGGTAATGAAACAACTACTTACTGACCAGAGCTTAATCATCACCGATCAACACGAAATTATGAAAGAACAAGTAAAGTTTTATACAAACCTCTACCAAGCCGGAGAAACCGACAACGAATCGCGGAATCAGATACTTTGTGAACTCAGAAGATTTCTCTCGCCAATGGACGTTGAAGCATGTGAAGCAAATATTTCATTAGATGAGTTGAAAGCCGTTCTGTTAGCAATGGAACGGAACAAAAGTCCAGGACTAGATGGACTAACTGCTGAATTTTACAAAGTGTTTTGGCGGGATTTTATCGATATTTTTACTAGACTCATTGAGACATCATTCCATGACAACGAACTCTTTGAATCCATGAAAATAAGTATACTTACCCTTATACCCAAGAAAGGAGATCTTCGTAGTTTAATTAATTGGAGGCCAATAAGCCTCTTAAATGTCGATTTCAAAATGATTGCCAAAGCTCTCGCCAAACGAATCACAAGTATCAGTAAGAATATTATTTCAGAAGATCAAACGTGTTGTACTCCAGGAAGAGATATTTCTGAAAACGTGCTTACTATGCAAAATGTAATTGAGTATGTAAATTCATATAATAAACCAGGTTTTACTCTTAAAATAGACCAATATAAAGCCTTTGACAGAGTTGACCATAACTACCTCTTCGAAGTCGCTGAAAAATTGGGTTTTGGCCCTAAGCTCCTAAAATGGATCAAACTGTTTTATACCAATATCGAGGGCCGAATCAAGCACAATGGTTATATATCCGATCCCTTCCCTGTCAATAGGGGAGTTCGGCAGGGCTGCCCACTCTCAGCCATGCTCTATGTTCTCTGTGCCGAACCGTTTCTTGAAGCTATAATTAATTGTCCATATATTCATGGTATTAAAGTTTGTGAAGTCGAAGCCAAAATTTTTCAGCATGCGGAAGACACTACCTTTTTCGTGTCTAGTATCACAAGTATTTATTCTATTTTTAACATCATTAAATTGTATGAACGTGCTTCTGGCTCTAGTTGTAATATTGATAAAACTGAATTACTTAGCACTGGGTGCAGCCATGTTAATCCCAGCAATTTCGACTTCCCTGTGAGGAAAGATTTCATTACAGTATTAGGTGTTGCTATTGGTAACGATAAAAAATCAATCGAAAAAGAAAATTGGGAGAAAAAAGTTACCTCCTGCCGTAAATTACTAAATACCTGGAAAGGTAGAAAATTATCTTTTAAGGGTAAATCTCTCATTATAAATTCGCTCATCGTAACTCGCTTAGTATATTTGACCACTGTTTTACCAGTCCCTGATTGGGTTATCACCACATTACGTCAGAGTGTAGTCGATTTTATCTGGAGAGGTAAAAAACCTTCTATTAAGTATCTTAACTTGCTTTTAACAATCGACAGAGGGGATTCAGTTTGAGCGACATTGAATTAAACAAGAGATGCTCTTAGAATTAAATTTTGTAGTAAGATATTAAGCAATAACATTAATATTAAATTACAAAAATTAATGTTGTATTTTTTGAATATGTATGAAGATATGAGCCTTGGGCGTGGTATCTTTCAAATTACTCCTAACCGCAAGTCTGTTCATAAGCTAAGCCCGTATTACTGTGAACTCATGTTAGCATGGGATCGGCTAATTCAAGGCCGTTTCTGGCTACCAGAGACCAGAGAAGACATCCTCAATCAACCTATCTTTAGTAATACCCTGATTGCTGACAATGATAGTCAAACACTTTTTAATCGTCACTTCATTAAAGGTGGTATCGTTTCTGTAAGTGTTCTGATGTATGAGATTATACCCACTTCTCTGCCAGCCAAGGCCGTGGAGTAACATATATCGTTCTCCAAAGTGTTTCTTTGACGCCGATATCGACTTCAAAGTATTACATAATATTCTTTACACTAACGACAAATTGTACAAGTTTGGATTAACCGATTCTCCTTACTGCACCTTTTGCAAAACCACGCACGAAAGTACTATTCATCTTTTTATTGAGTGTTCTGAAGTCGAAAATTTATGGCACTTTTTGGTTAATAAGTTGAATACTTTATATCCGGTAGTTAATTTTGTTGAATGGAAGGGGTTGTCCCTTCTGGGTCTTGGCCGTAAAAACAACTGTATTGTAGGAATTTTGTGTGACTTCATCTTCAGTATATATAAGTGAACAATTTGGAATTGCAGAATATCTCGCCTCAATACTAACTATCTTTGTAATATTGAAAAAGTTTTTCACAAAGTACTCAAGAAGAAAATTCGGTTACTTTTTGATGTGTACTATCACAAAAACAATACCTCACGGTTTTTTAATATATTTACACACAACGACATTGTGCTCTCTAAGAAAGAATCGAACAGCTATACTTACCATCTGGATAGAGGTTAATTTGTATACAGTACGTGTTGACGTAATCAGGGTCTGGTCTTTTGACTTTGCTTTAGACATTGTTGTCTTTTGTATATAATTTCTTATGTCTGTGGTGTTTGATATTTTAGTTTTCTCTTAACCTAAACATGAGTAAATGTTAAGGTAATTATTATTTAATGTTCTAGTTAAAACAAATCATACTTAAGTTTTAATTCTGTAAAAAATACCCTTGTAAATAATATTGTCAATGGGTGAGCCAGTGGGCTCATCTCCCAATAAAAGAGAAAAAAAATGGCGTGGCTCACTGTACGAGCTGATGATCGAGACTCTCTTTTGCATCCGTGGTTCGAACCCCGGGTGATGACGTCTTTTGCCGATCTTTTACAGCAAGCGCCTACACGGGGAGCTGTAAGTATTAGTTAATCCACCTAATATCTCAGTCCATACAGTGGCGCGATGGCTCGGCGCACTGTACGAGCTGATGATCGAGACTCTCTTTTGCATCCGTGGTTCGAACCCCGGGTGATGACGTCTTTTGCCGATCTTTTACAGCAAGTGCCTACACGGGGAGCTGTAAGTATTAGTTAATCCACCTAATATCTCAGTCCATACAGTGGCGCGATGCCTCGGCGCACTGTACGAGCTGATGACCGAGACTCTTTTTTGCATCCGTGGTTCGAACCCCGGGTGATGACGTCTTTTGCCAATCTTTTACAGCAAGTGCATACACGGGGAGCTGTAAGTATTAGTTAATCCACCTAATATCTCAGTCCATACAGTGGCGCGATGGCTCGGCGCACTGTACGAGCTGATGATCGAGACTCTCTTTTGCATCCGTGGTTCGAACCAACGGCGATGACGTCTTTTGCCGATCTTTTACAGCAAGTGCCTACACGGGGAGCTGTAAGTATTAGTTAATCCACCTAATATCTCAGTCCATACAGTGGCGCGATGGCTCGGCGCACTGTACGAGCTGATGATCGAGACTCTGTTTTGCATCCGTGGTTCGAACCCCGGGTGATGACGTCTTTTACAGCAAGTGCATACACGGGGAGCTGTAAGTATTAGTTAATCCACCTAATATCTCAGTCCATACAGTGGCGCGATGGCTCGGCGCACTGTACGAGCTGATGATCGAGACTCTCTTTTGCATCCGTGGTTCGAACCCCGGGTGATGACGTCTTTTACAGCAAGTGCATACACGGGGAGCTGTAAGTATTAGTTAATCCACCTAATATCTCAGTCCATACAGTGGCGCGATGGCTCGGCGCACTGTACGAGCTAATGATCGAGACTCTCTTTTGCATCCGTGGTTCGAACCCCGGGTGATGACGTCTTTTACAGCAAGTGCCTACACGGGGAGCTGTAAGTATTAGTTAATCCACCTAATATCTCAGTCCATACAGTGGCGCGATGGCTCGGCGCACTGTACGAGCTGATGACCGAGACTCTCTTTTGCATCCGTGGTTCGAACCCCGGCGATGACGTCTTTTGCCGATCTTTTACAGCAAGTGCATACACGGGGAGCTGTAAGTATTAGTTAATCCACCTAATATCTCAGTCCATACAGTGGCGCGATGGCTCGGCGCACTGTACGAGCTGATGACCGAGACTCTCTTTTGCATCCGTGGTTCGAACCCCGGCGATGACGTCTTTTGCCGATCTTTTACAGCAAGTGCATACACGGGGAGCTGTAAGTATTAGTTAATCCACCTAATATCTCAGTCCATACAGTGGCGCGATGGCTCGGCGCACTGTACGAGCTGATGATGATCGAGACTCTCTTTTGCATCCGTGGTTCGAACCCCGGGTGATGACGTCTTTTACAGCAAGTGCCTACACGGGGAGGTGTAAGTATAAGTTAATCCACCTAATATCTCAGTCCATACAGTGGCGCGATGGCTCGGCGCACTGTACGAGCTGATGATCGAGACTCTCTTTTGCATCCGTGGTTCGAACCCCGGGTGATGACGTCTTTTACAGCAAGTGCCTACACGGGGAGCTGTAAGTATTAGTTAATCCACCTAATATCTCATTCCATACAGTGGCGCGATGGCTCGGCGCACTGTACGAGCTGATGATCGAGACTCTCTTTTGCATCCGTGGTTCGAACCCCGGGTGATGACGTCTTTTGCCGATCTTTTACAGCAAGTGCCTACACGGGGAGCTGTAAGTATTAGTTAATCCACCTAATATCTCAGTCCATACAGTGGCGCGATGGCTCGGCGCACTGTACGAACTGATGATGATCGAGACTCTCTTTTGCATCCGTGGTTCGAACCCCCGGCGATGACGTCTTTTGCCGATCTTTTACAGCAAGTGCCTACACGGGGAGCTGTAAGTATTAGTTAATCCACCTAATATCTCAGTCCATACAGTGGCGCGATGGCTCGGCGCACTGTACGAGCTGATGACCGAGACTCTCTTTTGCATCCGTGGTTCGAACCCCGGCGATGACGTCTTTTGCCGATCTTTTACAGCAAGTGCATACACGGGGAGCTGTAAGTATTAGTTAATCCACCTAATATCTCAGTCCATACAGTGGCGCGATGGCTCGGCGCACTGTACGAGCTGATGATGATCGAGACTCTCTTTTGCATCCGTGGTTCGAACCCCGGGTGATGACGTCTTTTGCCGATCTTTTACAGCAAGTGCCTACACGGGGAGCTGTAAGTATTAGTTAATCCACCTAATATCTCAGTCCATACAGTGGCGCGATGGCTCGGCGCACTGTACGAGCTGATGATCGAGACTCTCTTTTGCATCCGTGGTTCGAACCCCGGGTGATGACGTTTTTTACAGCAAGTGCCTACACGGGGAGGTGTAAGTATAAGTTAATCCACCTAATATCTCAGTCCATACAGTGGCGCGATGGCTCGGCGCACTGTACGAGCTGATGATCGAGACTCTCTTTTGCATCCGTGGTTCGAACCCCGGGTGATGACGTCTTTTACAGCAAGTGCCTACACGGGGAGCTGTAAGTATAAGTTAATCCACCTAATATCTCAGTCCATACAGTGGCGCGATGGCTCGGCGCACTGTACGAGCTGATGATCGAGACTCTCTTTTGCATCCGTGGTTCGAACCCCGGGTGATGACGTCTTTTACAGCAAGTGCCTACACGGGGAGCTGTAAGTATTAGTTAATCCACCTAATATCTCAGTCCATACAGTGGCGCGATGGCTCGGCGCACCGAACGAGCTGATGACCGAGACTCTCTTTTGCATCCGTGGTTCGAACCCCGGGTGATGACGTCTTTTACAGCAAGTGCCTACACGGGGAGCTGTAAGTATTAGTTAATCCACCTAATATCTCAGTCCATACAGTGGCGCGATGGCTCGGCGCACTGTACGAGCTGATGATCGAGACTCTCTTTTGCATCCGTGGTTCGAACCCCGGGTGATGACGTCTTTTGCCGATCTTTTACAGCAAGTGCCTACACGGGGAGCTGTAAGTATTAGTTAATCCACCTAATATCTCAGTCCATACAGTGGCGCGATGGCTCGGCGCACTGTACGAGCTGATGATCGAGACTCTCTTTTGCATCCGTGGTTCGAACCCCGGGTGATGACGTCTTTTGCCGATCTTTTACAGCAAGTGCCTACACGGGTAGCTGTATGTATTAGTTAATCCACCTAATATCTCAGTCCATACAGTGGCGCGATGGCTCGGCGCACTGTACGAGCTGATGATCGAGACTCTCTTTTGCATCCGTGGTTCGAACCCCGGGTGATGACGTCTTTTGCCGATCTTTTACAGCAAGTGCCTACACGGGGAGCTGTAAGTATTAGTTAATCCACCTAATATCTCAGTCCATACAGTGGCGCGATGGCTCGGCGCACTGAACGAGCTGATGATCGAGACTCTCTTTTGCATCCGTGGTTCGAACCCCGGGTGATGACGTCTTTTGCCGATCTTTTACAGCAAGTGCCTACACGGGGAGCTGTAAGTATTAGTTAATCCACCTAATATCTCAGTCCATACAGTGGCGCGATGGCTCGGCGCACTGTACGAGCTGATGATCGAGACTCTCTTTTGCATCCGTGGTTCGAACCCCGGGTGATGACGTCTTTTGCCGATCTTTTACAGCAAGTGCCTACACGGGGAGCTGTAAGTATTAGTTAATCCACCTAATATCTCAGGCCATACAGTGGCGCGATGGCTCGGCGCACTGTACGAGCTGATGATCGAGACTCTCTTTTGCATCCGTGGTTCGAACCCCGGGTGATGACGTCTTTTGCCGATCTTTTACAGCAAGTGCCTACACGGGGAGCTGTAAGTATTAGTTAATCCACCTAATATCTCAGTCCATACAGTGGCGCGATGGCTCGGCGCACTGTACGAGCTGATGATCGAGACTCTCTTTTGCATCCGTGGTTCGAACCCCGGGTGATGACGTCTTTTGCCGATCTTTTACAGCAAGTGCCTACACGGGGAGCTGTAAGTATTAGTTAATCCACCTAATATCTCAGTCCATACAGTGGCGCGATGGCTCGGCGCACTGTACGAGCTGATGATCGAGACTCTCTTTTGCATCCGTGGTTCGAACCCCGGGTGATGACGTCTTTTACAGCAAGTGCCTACACGGGGAGCTGTAAGTATTAGTTAATCCACCTAATATCTCAGTCCATACAGTGGCGCGATGGCTCGGCGCACTGTACGAGCTGATGATCGAGACTCTCTTTTGCATCCGTGGTTCGAACCCCGGGTGATGACGTCTTTTGCCGATCTTTTACAGCAAGTGCCTACACGGGGAGCTGTAAGTATTAGTTAATCCACCTAATATCTCAGTCCATACAGTGGCGCGATGGCTCGGCGCACTGTACGAGCTGATGATCGAGACTCTCTTTTGCATCCGTGGTTCGAACCCCGGGTGATGACGTCTTTTGCCGATCTTTTACAGCAAGTGCCTACACGGGGAGCTGTAAGTATTAGTTAATCCACCTAATATCTCAGTCCATACAGTGGCGCGATGGCTCGGCGCACTGTACGAGCTGATGATCGAGACTCTCTTTTGCACCCGTGGTTCGAACCCCGGGTGATGACGTCTTTTACAGCAAGTGCCTACACGGGGAGCTGTAAGTATTAGTTAATCCACCTAATATCTCAGTCCATACAGTGGCGCGATGGCTCGGCGCACTGTACGAGCTGATGATCGAGACTCTCTTTTGCACCCGTGGTTCGAAGCCCGGGTGATGACGTCTTTTACAGCAAGTGCCTACAAGGGGAGCTGTAAGTATTAGTTAATCCACCTAATATCTCAGTCCATACAGTGGCGCGATGGCTCGGCGCACTGTACGAGCTGATGATCGAGACTCTCTTTTGCATCCGTGGTTCGAACCCCGGGTGATGACGTCTTTTACAGCAAGTGCCTACAAGGGGAGCTGTAAGTATTAGTTAATCCACCTAATATCTCAGTCCATACAGTGGCGCGATGGCTCGGCGCACTGTACGAGCTGATGATCGAGACTCTCTTTTGCATCCGTGGTTCGAACCCCGGGTGATGACGTCTTTTACAGCAAGTGCCTACAAGGGGAGCTGTAAGTATTAGTTAATCCACCTAATATCTCAGTCCATACAGTGGCGCGATGGCTCGGCGCACTGTACGAGCTGATGATCGAGACTCTCTTTTGCATCCGTGGTTCGAAGCCCGGGTGATGACGTCTTTTACAGCAAGTGCCTACAAGGGGAGCTGTAAGTATTAGTTAATCCACCTAATATCTCAGTCCATACAGTGGCGCGATGGCTCGGCGCACTGTACGAGCTGATGATCGAGACTCTCTTTTGCATCCGTGGTTCGAAGCCCGGGTGATGACGTCTTTTACAGCAAGTGCCTACAAGGGGAGCTGTAAGTATTAGTTAATCCACCTAATATCTCAGTCCATACAGTGGCGCGATGGCTCGGCGTACTGTACGAGCTGATGATCGAGACTCTCTTTTGCATCCGTGGTTCGAAGCCCGGGTGATGACGTCTTTTACAGCAAGTGCCTACAAGGGGAGCTGTAAGTATTAGTTAATCCACCTAATATCTCAGTCCATACAGTGGCGCGATGGCTCGGCGCACTGTACGAGCTGATGATCGAGACTCTCTTTTGCATCCGTGGTTCGAAGCCCGGGTGATGACGTCTTTTACAGCAAGTGCCTACAAGGGGAGCTGTAAGTATTAGTTAATCCACCTAATATCTCAGTCCATACAGTGGCGCGATGGCTCGGCGCACTGTACGAGCTGATGATCGAGACTCTCTTTTGCATCCGTGGTTCGAACCCCGGGTGATGACGTCTTTTACAGCAAGTGCCTACAAGGGGAGCTGTAAGTATTAGTTAATCCACCTAATATCTCAGTCCATACAGTGGCGCGATGGCTCGGCGCACTGTACGAGCTGATGATCGAGACTCTCTTTTGCATCCGTGGTTCGAACCCCGGGTGATGACGTCTTTTACAGCAAGTGCCTACAAGGGGAGCTGTAAGTATTAGTTAATCCACCTAATATCTCAGTCCATACAGTGGCGCGATGGCTCGGCGCACTGTACGAGCTGATGATCGAGACTCTCTTTTGCATCCGTGGTTCGAACCCCGGGTGATGACGTCTTTTACAGCAAGTGCCTACAAGGGGAGCTGTAAGTATTAGTTAATCCACCTAATATCTCAGTCCATACAGTGGCGCGATGGCTCGGCGCACTGTACGAGCTGATGATCGAGACTCTCTTTTGCATCCGTGGTTCGAACCCCGGGTGATGACGTCTTTTACAGCAAGTGCCTACAAGGGGAGCTGTAAGTATTAGTTAATCCACCTAATATCTCAGTCCATACAGTGGCGCGATGGCTCGGCGCACTGTACGAGCTGATGATCGAGACTCTCTTTTGCATCCGTGGTTCGAACCCCGGGTGATGACGTCTTTTACAGCAAGTGCCTAAAGGGGAGCTGTAAGTATTAGTTAATCCACCTAATATCTCAGTCCATACAGTGGCGCGATGGCTCGGCGCACTGTACGAGCTGATGATCGAGACTCTCTTTTGCATCCGTGGTTCGAAGCCCGGGTGATGACGTCTTTTACAGCAAGTGCCTACAAGGGGAGCTGTAAGTATTAGTTAATCCACCTAATATCTCAGTCCATACAGTGGCGCGATGGCTCGGCGCACTGTACGAGCTGATGATCGAGACTCTCTTTTGCATCCGTGGTTCGAAGCCCGGGTGATGACGTCTTTTACAGCAAGTGCCTACAAGGGGAGCTGTAAGTATTAGTTAATCCACCTAATATCTCAGTCCATACAGTGGCGCGATGGCTCGGCGCACTGTACGAGCTGATGATCGAGACTCTCTTTTGCATCCGTGGTTCGAAGCCCGGGTGATGACGTCTTTTACAGCAAGTGCCTACAAGGGGAGCTGTAAGTATTAGTTAATCCACCTAATATCTCAGTCCATACAGTGGCGCGATGGCTCGGCGCACTGTACGAGCTGATGATCGAGACTCTCTTTTGCATCCGTGGTTCGAAGCCCGGGTGATGACGTCTTTTACAGCAAGTGCTTACAAGGGGAGCTGTAAGTATTAGTTAATCCACCTAATATCTCAGTCCATACAGTGGCGCGATGGCTCGGCGCACTGTACGAGCTGATGATCGAGACTCTCTTTTGCATCCGTGGTTCGAAGCCCGGGTGATGACGTCTTTTACAGCAAGTGCCTACACGGGGAGCTGTAAGTATTAGTTAATCCACCTAATATCTCAGTCCATACAGTGGCGCGATGGCTCGGCGCACTGTACGAGCTGATGATCGAGACTCTCTTTTGCACCCGTGGTTCGAAGCCCGGGTGATGACGTCTTTTACAGCAAGTGCCTACAAGGGGAGCTGTAAGTATTAGTTAATCCACCTAATATCTCAGTCCATACAGTGGCGCGATGGCTCGGCGCACTGTACGAGCTGATGATCGAGACTCTCTTTTGCATCCGTGGTTCGAAGCCCGGGTGATGACGTCTTTTACAGCAAGTGCTTACAAGGGGAGCTGTAAGTATTAGTTAATCCACCTAATATCTCAGTCCATACAGTGGCGCGATGGCTCGGCGCACTGTACGAGCTGATGATCGAGACTCTCTTTTGCATCCGTGGTTCGAAGCCCGGGTGATGACGTCTTTTACAGCAAGTGCCTACAAGGGGAGCTGTAAGTATTAGTTAATCCACCTAATATCTCAGTCCATACAGTGGCGCGATGGCTCGGCGCACTGTACGAGCTGATGATCGAGACTCTCTTTTGCATCCCTGGTTCGAACCCCGGGTGATGACGTCTTTTACAGCAAGTGCCTACAAGGGGAGCTGTAAGTATTAGTTAATCCACCTAATATCTCAGTCCATACAGTGGCGCGATGGCTCGGCGCACTGTACGAGCTGATGATCGAGACTCTCTTTTGCATCCGTGGTTCGAAGCCCGGGTGATGACGTCTTTTACAGCAAGTGCCTACAAGGGGAGCTGTAAGTATTAGTTAATCCACCTAATATCTCAGTCCATACAGTGGCGCGATGGCTCGGCGCACTGTACGAGCTGATGATCGAGACTCTCTTTTGCATCCGTGGTTCGAACCCCGGGTGATGACGTCTTTTACAGCAAGTGCCTACAAGGGGAGCTGTAAGTATTAGTTAATCCACCTAATATCTCAGTCCATACAGTGGCGCGATGGCTCGGCGCACTGTACGAGCTGATGATCGAGACTCTCTTTTGCATCCGTGGTTCGAACCCCGGGTGATGACGTCTTTTACAGCAAGTGCCTACAAGGGGAGCTGTAAGTATTAGTTAATCCACCTAATATCTCAGTCCATACAGTGGCGCGATGGCTCGGCGCACTGTACGAGCTGATGATCGAGACTCTCTTTTGCATCCGTGGTTCGAACCCCGGGTGATGACGTCTTTTACAGCAAGTGCCTACAAGGGGAGCTGTAAGTATTAGTTAATCCACCTAATATCTCAGTCCATACAGTGGCGCGATGGCTCGGCGCACTGTACGAGCTGATGATCGAGACTCTCTTTTGCATCCGTGGTTCGAAGCCCGGGTGATGACGTCTTTTACAGCAAGTGCCTACAAGGGGAGCTGTAAGTATTAGTTAATCCACCTAATATCTCAGTCCATACAGTGGCGCGATGGCTCGGCGCACTGTACGAGCTGATGATCGAGACTCTCTTTTGCATCCGTGGTTCGAACCCCGGGTGATGACGTCTTTTACAGCAAGTGCCTACAAGGGGAGCTGTAAGTATTAGTTAATCCACCTAATATCTCAGTCCATACAGTGGCGCGATGGCTCGGCGCACTGTACGAGCTGATGATCGAGACTCTCTTTTGCATCCGTGGTTCGAACCCCGGGTGATGACGTCTTTTACAGCAAGTGCCTACAAGGGGAGCTGTAAGTATTAGTTAATCCACCTAATATCTCAGTCCATACAGTGGCGCGATGGCTCGGCGCACTGTACGAGCTGATGATCGAGACTCTCTTTTGCATCCGTGGTTCGAACCCCGGGTGATGACGTCTTTTACAGCAAGTGCCTACAAGGGGAGCTGTAAGTATTAGTTAATCCACCTAATATCTCAGTCCATACAGTGGCGCGATGGCTCGGCGCACTGTACGAGCTGATGATCGAGACTCTCTTTTGCATCCGTGGTTCGAACCCCGGGTGATGACGTCTTTTACAGCAAGTGCCTACAAGGGGAGCTGTAAGTATTAGTTAATCCACCTAATATCTCAGTCCATACAGTGGCGCGATGGCTCGGCGCACTGTACGAGCTGATGATCGAGACTCTCTTTTGCATCCGTGGTTCGAACCGCGGGTGATGACGTCTTTTACAGCAAGTGCCTACACGGGGAGCTGTAAGTGTTAGTTAATCCGCCTAATATCCCAGTCCATACAGTGGCGCGAGAAAAACTCTATATGTTATATCACAGTCAACGATTGTCACATGTAATTTATTATTGTAAATACTATTTATTTTTTGTAAAAGGACATTTCTTGTAAATACATTTAAGCATAGGTGAGCCAGTGGGCTCATCTCCCAATAACAGAGAGAAAAATTATTTCTCACTATTGATGGATTTATTCTTGTGTGTGTTTGCGATTAAGATCATTATAAAGATTGTTAGGATTGCTTATTAACATTATAAATTTCAAGTAAAGCCAATTCGATTATTTCATCATTGTAGATGCTACTGTTAACATTTCTTTTTCTATTCTTAAGATTTTCTTTCTTTTTTTCTTTTTGGGGAGTCTCCTACTTTGTTAAGCCTTACAGGCTTTTAGGAGACTTCCCGTCACACTGTAAATTGTGATGAAACAAATAAATATACAAATACAAATACAAATACAAAAAAAAATGGCTCGGCGCACTGTACGAGCTGATGATCGAGACTCTCTTTTGCAACCGTGGTTCGAACCCCGGGTGATGACGTCTTTTACAGCAAGTGCCTACACGGGGAGCTGTAAGTATTAGTTAATCCGCCTAATATCCCAGTCCATACAGTGGCGCGATGGCTCGGCGCACTGTACGAGCTGATGATCGAGACTCTCTTTTGCATCCGTGGTTCGAACCCCGGGTGATGACGTCTTTAACAGCAAGTGCCTACACGGGGAGCTGTAAGTATTAGTTAATCCGCCTAATATCCCAGTCCATACAGTGGCGCGATGGCTCGGCGCACTGTACGAGCTGATGATCGAGACTCTCTTTTGCATCCGTGGTTCGAACCCCGGGTGATGACGTCTTTTACAGCAAGTGCCTACACGGGGAGCTGTAAGTATTAGTTAATCCGCCTAAGATCCCAGTCCATACAGTGGCGCGATGGCTCGGCGCACTGTACGAGCTGATGATCGAGACTCTCTTTTGCATCCGTGGTTCGAACCCCGGGTGATGACGTCTTTTACAGCAAGTGCCTACACGGGGAGCTGTAAGTATTAGTTAATCCGCCTAAGATCCCAGACCATACAGTGGCGCGATGGCTCGGCGCACTGTACGAGCTGATGATCGAGACTCTCTTTTGCATCCGTGGTTCGAACCCCGGGTGATGACGTCTTTTACAGCAAGTGCCTACAAGGGGAGCTGTAAGTATTAGTTAATCCGCCTAATATCCCAGTCCATACAGTGGCGCGATGGCTCGGCGCACTGTACGAGCTGATGATCGAGACTCTCTTTTGCATCCGTGGTTCGAACCCCGGGTGATGACGTCTTTTACAGCAAGTGCCTACACGGGGAGCTGTAAGTATTAGTTAATCCGCCTAATATCCCAGTCCATACAGTGGCGCGATGGCTCGGCGCACTGTACGAGCTGATGATCGAGACTCTCTTTTGCATCCGTGGTTCGAACCCCGGGTGATGACGTCTTTTACAGCAAGTGCCTACACGGGGAGCTGTAAGTATTAGTTAATCCGCCTAATATCCCAGTCCATACAGTGGCGCGATGGCTCGGCGCACTGTGCGAGCTGATGATCGAGACTCTCTTTTGCATCCGTGGTTCGAACCCCGGGTGATGACGTCTTTTACAGCAAGTGCCTACACGGGGAGCTGTAAGTATTAGTTAATCCACCTAATATCCCAGTCCATACAGTGGCGCGAAGGCTCGGCGCACTGTACGAGCTGATGATCGAGACTCTCTTTTGCATCCGTGGTTCGAACCCCGGGTGATGACGTCTTTTACAGCAAGTGCCTACACGGGGAGCTGTAAGTATTAGTTAATCCGCCTAATATCCCAGTCCATACAGTGGCGCGATGGCTCGGCGCACTGTACGAGCTGATGATCGAGACTCTCTTTTGCATCCGTGGTTCGAACCCCGGGTGATGACGTCTTTTACAGCAAGTGCCTACACGGGGAGCTGTAAGTATTAGTTAATCCACCTAATATCCCAGTCCATACAGTGGCGCGATGGCTCGGCGCACTGTACGAGCTGATGATCGAGACTCTCTTTTGCATCCGTGGTTCGAACCCCGGGTGATGACGTCTTTTACAGCAAGTGCCTACACGGGGAGCTGTAAGTATTAGTTAATCCACCTAATATCCCAGTCCATACAGTGGCGCGATGGCTCGGCGCACTGTACGAGCTGATGATCGAGACTCTCTTTTGCATCCGTGGTTCGAACCCCGGGTGATGACGTCTTTTACAGCAAGTGCCTACACGGGGAGCTGTAAGTATTAGTTAATCCGCCTAATATCCCAGTCCATACAGTGGCGCGATGGCTCGGCGCACTGTACGAGCTGATGATCGAGACTCTCTTTTGCATCCGTGGTTCGAACCCCGGGTGATGACGTCTTTTACAGCAAGTGCCTACACGGGGAGCTGTAAGTATTAGTTAATCCGCCTAATATCCCAGTCCATACAGTGGCGCGATGGCTCGGCGCACTGTACGAGCTGATGATCGAGACTCTCTTTTGCATCCGTGGTTCGAACCCCGGGTGATGACGTCTTTTACAGCAAGTGCCTACACGGGGAGCTGTAAGTATTAGTTAATCCGCCTAATATCCCAGTCCATACAGTGGCGCGATGGCTCGGCGCACTGTACGAGCTGATGATCGAGACTCTCTTTTGCATCCCTGGTTCGAACCCCGGGTGATGACGTCTTTTACAGCAAGTGCCTGCACGGGGAGCTGTAAGTATTAGTTAATCCGCCTAATATCCCAGTCCATACAGTGGCGCGATGGCTCGGCGCACTGTACGAGCTGATGATCGAGACTCTCTTTTGCATCCGTGGTTCGAACCCCGGGTGATGACGTCTTTTACAGCAAGTGCCTACACGGGGAGCTGTAAGTATTAGTTAATCCGCCTAATATCCCAGTCCATACAGTGGCGCGATGGCTCGGCGCACTGTACGAGCTGATGATCGAGACTCTCTTTTGCATCCGTGGTTCGAACCCCGGGTGATGACGTCTTTTGCCGATCTTTTACAGCAAGTGCCTACACGGGGAGCTGTATGTATTAGTTAATCCACCTAATATCTCAGTCCATACAGTGGCGCGATGGCTCGGCGCACTGTACGAGCTGATGATCGAGACTCTCTTTTGCATCCGTGATTCGAACCCCGGGTGATGACGTCTTTTGCCGATCTTTTACAGCAAGTGCCTACACGGGGAGCTGTAAGTATTAGTTAATCCACCTAATATCTCAGTCCATACAGTGGCGCGATGGCTCGGCGCACTGAACGAGCTGATGATCGAGACTCTCTTTTGCATCCGTGGTTCGAACCCCGGGTGATGACGTCTTTTACAGCAAGTGCCTACACGGGGAGCTGTAAGTATTAGTTAATCCACCTAATATCCCAGTCCACACAGTGGCGCGATGGCTCGGCGCACTGTACGAGCTGATGATCGAGACTCTCTTTTGCATCCGTGGTTCGAACCCCGGGTGATGACGTCTTTTACAGCAAGTGCCTACACGGGGAGCTGTAAGTATTAGTTAATCCACCTAATATCCCAGTCCATACAGTGGCGCGATGGCTCGGCGCACTGTACGAGCTGATGATTGAGACTCTCTTTTGCATCCGTGGTTCGAACCCCGGGTGATGACGTCTTTTACAGCAAGTGCCTACACGGGGAGCTGTAAGTATTAGTTAATCCACCTAATATCCCAGTCCATACAGTGGCGCGATGGCTCGGCGCACTGTACGAGCTGATGATCGAGACTCTCTTTTGCATCCGTGGTTCGAACCCCGGGTGATGACGTCTTTTACAGCAAGTGCCTACACGGGGAGCTGTAAGTATTAGTTAATCCACTTAATATCTCAGTCCGTACAGTGGCGGGATGGCTCTGCGCACTGTACGAGCTGATGATCGAGACTTTCTTTTGCATCCCTGGTTCGAACCCCGGGTGATGACGTCTTTTGCCGATCTTTTACAGCAAGTGCCTGCACGGGGAGCTGTAAGTATTAGTTAATCCACCTAATATCTCAGTCCATACAGTGGCGGGATGGCTCGGCGCACTGTACGAGCTGATGATCGAGACTCTCTTTTGCATCCCTGGTTCGAACCCCGGGTGATGACGTCTTTTGCCGATCTTTTACAGCAAGTGCCTGCACGGGGAGCTGTAAGTATTAGTTAATCCACCTAATATCTCAATCCATACAGTGGCGGGATGGCTCGGCGCACTGTACGAGCTGATGATCGAGACTCTCTTTTGCATCCCTGGTTCGAACCCCGGGTGATGACGTCTTTTGCCGATCTTTTACAGCAAGTGCCTGCACGGGGAGCTGTAAGTATTAGTTAATCCACCTAATATCTCAGTCCATACAGTGGCGCGATGGCTCGGCGCACTGTACGAGCTGATGATCGAGACTCTCTTTTGCATCCCTGGTTCGAACCCCGGGTGATGACGTCTTTTGCCGATCTTTTACAGCAAGTGCCTGCACGGGGAGCTGTAAGTATTAGTTAATCCACCTAATATCTCAGTCCATACAGTGGCGGGATGGCTCGGCGCACTGTACGAGCTGATGATCGAGACTCTCTTTTGCATCCCTGGTTCGAACCCCGGGTGATGACGTCTTTTGCCGATCTTTTACAGCAAGTGCCTGCACGGGGAGCTGTAAGTATTAGTTAATCCACCTAATATCTCAGTCCATACAGTGGCGGGATGGCTCGGCGCACTGTACGAGCTGATGATCGAGACTCTCTTTTGCATCCCTGGTTCGAACCCCGGGTGATGACGTCTTTTGCCGATCTTTTACAGCAAGTGCCTGCACGGGGAGCTGTAAGTATTAGTTAATCCACCTAATATCTCAGTCCATACAGTGGCGGGATGGCTCGGCGCACTGTACGAGCTGATGATCGAGACTCTCTTTTGCATCCCTGGTTCGAACCCCGGGTGATGACGTCTTTTGCCGATCTTTTACAGCAAGTGCCTGCACGGGGAGCTGTAAGTATTAGTTAATCCACCTAATATCTCAGTCCATACAGTGGCGCGATGGCTCGGCGCACTGTACGAGCTGATGATCGAGACTCTCTTTTGCATCCCTGGTTCGAACCCCGGGTGATGACGTCTTTTGCCGATCTTTTACAGCAAGTGCCTGCACGGGGAGCTGTAAGTATTAGTTAATCCACCTAATATCTCAGTCCATACAGTGGCGCGATGGCTCGGCGCACTGTACGAGCTGATGATCGAGACTCTCTTTTGCATCCCTGGTTCGAACCCCGGGTGATGACGTCTTTTGCCGATCTTTTACAGCAAGTGCCTGCACGGGGAGCTGTAAGTATTAGTTAATCCACCTAATATCTCAGTCCATACAGTGGCGGGATGGCTCGGCGCACTGTACGAGCTGATGATCGAGACTCTCTTTTGCATCCCTGGTTCGAACCCCGGGTGATGACGTCTTTTGCCGATCTTTTACAGCAAGTGCCTGCACGGGGAGCTGTAAGTATTAGTTAATCCACCTAATATCTCAGTCCATACAGTGGCGCGATGGCTCGGCGCACTGTACGAGCTGATGATCGAGACTCTCTTTTGCATCCCTGGTTCGAACCCCGGGTGATGACGTCTTTTGCCGATCTTTTACAGCAAGTGCCTGCACGGGGAGCTGTAAGTATTAGTTAATCCACCTAATATCTCAGTCCATACAGTGGCGGGATGGCTCGGCGCACTGTACGAGCTGATGATCGAGACTCTCTTTTGCATCCCTGGTTCGAACCCCGGGTGATGACGTCTTTTGCCGATCTTTTACAGCAAGTGCCTGCACGGGGAGCTGTAAGTATTAGTTAATCCACCTAATATCTCAGTCCATACAGTGGCGGGATGGCTCGGCGCACTGTACGAGCTGATGATCGAGACTCTCTTTTGCATCCCTGGTTCGAACCCCGGGTGATGACGTCTTTTGCCGATCTTTTACAGCAAGTGCCTGCACGGGGAGCTGTAAGTATTAGTTAATCCACCTAATATCTCAGTCCATACAGTGGCGGGATGGCTCGGCGCACTGTACGAGCTGATGATCGAGACTCTCTTTTGCATCCCTGGTTCGAACCCCGGGTGATGACGTCTTTTGCCGATCTTTTACAGCAAGTGCCTGCACGGGGAGCTGTAAGTATTAGTTAATCCACCTAATATCTCAGTCCATACAGTGGCGGGATGGCTCGGCGCACTGTACGAGCTGATGATCGAGACTCTCTTTTGCATCCCTGGTTCGAACCCCGGGTGATGACGTCTTTTGCCGATCTTTTACAGCAAGTGCCTGCACGGGGAGCTGTAAGTATTAGTTAATCCACCTAATATCTCAGTCCATACAGTGGCGCGATGGCTCGGCGCACTGTACGAGCTGATGATCGAGACTCTCTTTTGCATCCCTGGTTCGAACCCCGGGTGATGACGTCTTTTGCCGATCTTTTACAGCAAGTGCCTGCACGGGGAGCTGTAAGTATTAGTTAATCCACCTAATATCTCAGTCCATACAGTGGCGGGATGGCTCGGCGCACTGTACGAGCTGATGATCGAGACTCTCTTTTGCATCCCTGGTTCGAACCCCGGGTGATGACGTCTTTTGCCGATCTTTTACAGCAAGTACCTGCACGGGGAGCTGTAAGTATTAGTTAATCCACCTAATATCTCAGTCCATACAGTGGCGGGATGGCTCGGCGCACTGTACGAGCTGATGATCGAGACTCTCTTTTGCATCCCTGGTTCGAACCCCGGGTGATGACGTCTTTTGCCGATCTTTTACAGCAAGTGCCTGCACGGGGAGCTGTAAGTATTAGTTAATCCACCTAATATCTCAGTCCATACAGTGGCGGGATGGCTCGGCGCACTGTACGAGCTGATGATCGAGACTCTCTTTTGCATCCCTGGTTCGAACCCCGGGTGATGACGTCTTTTGCCGATCTTTTACAGCAAGTGCCTGCACGGGGAGCTGTAAGTATTAGTTAATCCACCTAATATCTCAGTCCATACAGTGGCGGGATGGCTCGGCGCACTGTACGAGCTGATGATCGAGACTCTCTTTTGCATCCCTGGTTCGAACCCCGGGTGATGACGTCTTTTGCCGATCTTTTACAGCAAGTGCCTGCACGGGGAGCTGTAAGTATTAGTTAATCCACCTAATATCTCAGTCCATACAGTGGCGCGATGGCTCGGCGCACTGTACGAGCTGATGATCGAGACTCTCTTTTGCATCCCTGGTTCGAACCCCGGGTGATGACGTCTTTTGCCGATCTTTTACAGCAAGTGCCTGCACGGGGAGCTGTAAGTATTAGTTAATCCACCTAATATCTCAGTCCATACAGTGGCGGGATGGCTCGGCGCACTGTACGAGCTGATGATCGAGACTCTCTTTTGCATCCCTGGTTCGAACCCCGGGTGATGACGTCTTTTGCCGATCTTTTACAGCAAGTGCCTGCACGGGGAGCTGTAAGTATTAGTTAATCCACCTAATATCTCAGTCCATACAGTGGCGGGATGGCTCGGCGCACTGTACGAGCTGATGATCGAGACTCTCTTTTGCATCCCTGGTTCGAACCCCGGGTGATGACGTCTTTTGCCGATCTTTTACAGCAAGTGCCTGCACGGGGAGCTGTAAGTATTAGTTAATCCACCTAATATCTCAGTCCATACAGTGGCGGGATGGCTCGGCGCACTGTACGAGCTGATGATCGAGACTCTCTTTTGCATCCCTGGTTCGAACCCCGGGTGATGACGTCTTTTGCCGATCTTTTACAGCAAGTGCCTGCACGGGGAGCTGTAAGTATTAGTTAATCCACCTAATATCTCAGTCCATACAGTGGCGGGATGGCTCGGCGCACTGTACGAGCTGATGATCGAGACTCTCTTTTGCATCCCTGGTTCGAACCCCGGGTGATGACGTCTTTTGCCGATCTTTTACAGCAAGTGCCTGCACGGGGAGCTGTAAGTATTAGTTAATCCACCTAATATCTCAGTCCATACAGTGGCGGGATGGCTCGGCGCACTGTACGAGCTGATGATCGAGACTCTCTTTTGCATCCCTGGTTCGAACCCCGGGTGATGACGTCTTTTGCCGATCTTTTACAGCAAGTGCCTGCACGGGGAGCTGTAAGTATTAGTTAATCCACCTAATATCTCAGTCCATACAGTGGCGGGATGGCTCGGCGCACTGTACGAGCTGATGATCGAGACTCTCTTTTGCATCCCTGGTTCGAACCCCGGGTGATGACGTCTTTTGCCGATCTTTTACAGCAAGTGCCTGCACGGGGAGCTGTAAGTATTAGTTAATCCACCTAATATCTCAGTCCATACAGTGGCGGGATGGCTCGGCGCACTGTACGAGCTGATGATCGAGACTCTCTTTTGCATCCCTGGTTCGAACCCCGGGTGATGACGTCTTTTGCCGATCTTTTACAGCAAGTGCCTGCACGGGGAGCTGTAAGTATTAGTTAATCCACCTAATATCTCAGTCCATACAGTGGCGGGATGGCTCGGCGCACTGTACGAGCTGATGATCGAGACTCTCTTTTGCATCCCTGGTTCGAACCCCGGGTGATGACGTCTTTTGCCGATCTTTTACAGCAAGTGCCTGCACGGGGAGCTGTAAGTATTAGTTAATCCACCTAATATCTCAGTCCATACAGTGGCGGGATGGCTCGGCGCACTGTACGAGCTGATGATCGAGACTCTCTTTTGCATCCCTGGTTCGAACCCCGGGTGATGACGTCTTTTGCCGATCTTTTACAGCAAGTGCCTGCACGGGGAGCTGTAAGTATTAGTTAATCCACCTAATATCTCAGTCCATACAGTGGCGGGATGGCTCGGCGCACTGTACGAGCTGATGATCGAGACTCTCTTTTGCATCCCTGGTTCGAACCCCGGGTGATGACGTCTTTTGCCGATCTTTTACAGCAAGTGCCTGCACGGGGAGCTGTAAGTATTAGTTAATCCACCTAATATCTCAGTCCATACAGTGGCGGGATGGCTCGGCGCACTGTACGAGCTGATGATCGAGACTCTCTTTTGCATCCCTGGTTCGAACCCCGGGTGATGACGTCTTTTGCCGATCTTTTACAGCAAGTGCCTGCACGGGGAGCTGTAAGTATTAGTTAATCCACCTAATATCTCAGTCCATACAGTGGCGGGATGGCTCTGCGCACTGTACGAGCTGATGATCGAGACTCTCTTTTGCATCCCTGGTTCGAACCCCGGGTGATGACGTCTTTTGCCGATCTTTTACAGCAAGTGCCTGCACGGGGAGCTGTAAGTATTAGTTAATCCACCTAATATCTCAGTCCATACAGTGGCGCGATGGCTCGGCGCACTGTACGAGCTGATGATCGAGACTCTCTTTTGCATCCCTGGTTCGAACCCCGGGTGATGACGTCTTTTGCCGATCTTTTACAGCAAGTGCCTGCACGGGGAGCTGTAAGTATTAGTTAATCCACCTAATATCTCAGTCCATACAGTGGCGGGATGGCTCGGCGCACTGTACGAGCTGATGATCGAGACTCTCTTTTGCATCCCTGGTTCGAACCCCGGGTGATGACGTCTTTTGCCGATCTTTTACAGCAAGTGCCTGCACGGGGAGCTGTAAGTATTAGTTAATCCACCTAATATCTCAGTCCATACAGTGGCGGGATGGCTCGGCGCACTGTACGAGCTGATGATCGAGACTCTCTTTTGCATCCCTGGTTCGAACCCCGGGTGATGACGTCTTTTGCCGATCTTTTACAGCAAGTGCCTGCACGGGGAGCTGTAAGTATTAGTTAATCCACCTAATATCTCAGTCCATACAGTGGCGGGATGGCTCGGCGCACTGTACGAGCTGATGATCGAGACTCTCTTTTGCATCCCTGGTTCGAACCCCGGGTGATGACGTCTTTTGCCGATCTTTTACAGCAAGTGCCTGCACGGGGAGCTGTAAGTATTAGTTAATCCACCTAATATCTCAGTCCATACAGTGGCGGGATGGCTCGGCGCACTGTACGAGCTGATGATCGAGACTCTCTTTTGCATCCCTGGTTCGAACCCCGGGTGATGACGTCTTTTGCCGATCTTTTACAGCAAGTGCCTGCACGGGGAGCTGTAAGTATTAGTTAATCCACCTAATATCTCAGTCCATACAGTGGCGGGATGGCTCTGCGCACTGTACGAGCTGATGATCGAGACTCTCTTTTGCATCCCTGGTTCGAACCCCGGGTGATGACGTCTTTTGCCGATCTTTTACAGCAAGTGCCTGCACGGGGAGCTGTAAGTATTAGTTAATCCACCTAATATCTCAGTCCATACAGTGGCGGGATGGCTCGGCGCACTGTACGAGCTGATGATCGAGACTCTCTTTTGCATCCCTGGTTCGAACCCCGGGTGATGACGTCTTTTGCCGATCTTTTACAGCAAGTGCCTGCACGGGGAGCTGTAAGTATTAGTTAATCCACCTAATATCTCAGTCCATACAGTGGCGGGATGGCTCGGCGCACTGTACGAGCTGATGATCGAGACTCTCTTTTGCATCCCTGGTTCGAACCCCGGGTGATGACGTCTTTTGCCGATCTTTTACAGCAAGTGCCTGCACGGGGAGCTGTAAGTATTAGTTAATCCACCTAATATCTCAGTCCATACAGTGGCGGGATGGCTCGGCGCACTGTACGAGCTGATGATCGAGACTCTCTTTTGCATCCCTGGTTCGAACCCCGGGTGATGACGTCTTTTGCCGATCTTTTACAGCAAATGCCTGCACGGGGAGCTGTAAGTATTAGTTAATCCACCTAATATCTCAGTCCATACAGTGGCGCGATGGCTCGGCGCACTGTACGAGCTGATGATCGAGACTCTCTTTTGCATCCCTGGTTCGAACCCCGGGTGATGACGTCTTTTGCCGATCTTTTACAGCAAGTGCCTGCACGGGGAGCTGTAAGTATTAGTTAATCCACCTAATATCTCAGTCCATACAGTGGCGGGATGGCTCGGCGCACTGTACGAGCTGATGATCGAGACTCTCTTTTGCATCCCTGGTTCGAACCCCGGGTGATGACGTCTTTTGCCGATCTTTTACAGCAAGTGCCTGCACGGGGAGCTGTAAGTATTAGTTAATCCACCTAATATCTCAGTCCATACAGTGGCGGGATGGCTCGGCGCACTGTACGAGCTGATGATCGAGACTCTCTTTTGCATCCCTGGTTCGAACCCCGGGTGATGACGTCTTTTGCCGATCTTTTACAGCAAGTGCCTGCACGGGGAGCTGTAAGTATTAGTTAATCCACCTAATATCTCAGTCCATACAGTGGCGGGATGGCTCGGCGCACTGTACGAGCTGATGATCGAGACTCTCTTTTGCATCCCTGGTTCGAACCCCGGGTGATGACGTCTTTTGCCGATCTTTTACAGCAAGTGCCTGCACGGGGAGCTGTAAGTATTAGTTAATCCACCTAATTCAGTCCATACAGTGGCGGGATGGCTCGGCGCACTGTACGAGCTGATGATCGAGACTCTCTTTTGCATCCCTGGTTCGAACCCCGGGTGATGACGTCTTTTGCCGATCTTTTACAGCAAGTGCCTGCACGGGGAGCTGTAAGTATTAGTTAATCCACCTAATATCTCAGTCCATACAGTGGCGCGATGGCTCGGCGCACTGTACGAGCTGATGATCGAGACTCTCTTTTGCATCCCTGGTTCGAACCCCGGGTGATGACGTCTTTTGCCGATCTTTTACAGCAAGTGCCTGCACGGGGAGCTGTAAGTATTAGTTAATCCACCTAATATCTCAGTCCATACAGTGGCGGGATGGCTCGGCGCACTGTACGAGCTGATGATCGAGACTCTCTTTTGCATCCCTGGTTCGAACCCCGGGTGATGACGTCTTTTGCCGATCTTTTACAGCAAGTGCCTGCACGGGGAGCTGTAAGTATTAGTTAATCCACCTAATATCTCAGTCCATACAGTGGCGGGATGGCTCGGCGCACTGTACGAGCTGATGATCGAGACTCTCTTTTGCATCCCTGGTTCGAACCCCGGGTGATGACGTCTTTTGCCGATCTTTTACAGCAAGTGCCTGCACGGGGAGCTGTAAGTATTAGTTAATCCACCTAATATCTCAGTCCATACAGTGGCGGGATGGCTCGGCGCACTGTACGAGCTGATGATCGAGACTCTCTTTTGCATCCCTGGTTCGAACCCCGGGTGATGACGTCTTTTGCCGATCTTTTACAGCAAGTGCCTGCACGGGGAGCTGTAAGTATTAGTTAATCCACCTAATATCTCAGTCCATACAGTGGCGGGATGGCTCGGCGCACTGTACGAGCTGATGATCGAGACTCTCTTTTGCATCCCTGGTTCGAACCCCGGGTGATGACGTCTTTTGCCGATCTTTTACAGCAAGTGCCTGCACGGGGAGCTGTAAGTATTAGTTAATCCACCTAATATCTCAGTCCATACAGTGGCGGGATGGCTCTGCGCACTGTACGAGCTGATGATCGAGACTCTCTTTTGCATCCCTGGTTCGAACCCCGGGTGATGACGTCTTTTGCCGATCTTTTACAGCAAGTGCCTGCACGGGGAGCTGTAAGTATTAGTTAATCCACCTAATATCTCAGTCCATACAGTGGCGGGATGGCTCGGCGCACTGTACGAGCTGATGATCGAGACTCTCTTTTGCATCCCTGGTTCGAACCCCGGGTGATGACGTCTTTTGCCGATCTTTTACAGCAAGTGCCTGCACGGGGAGCTGTAAGTATTAGTTAATCCACCTAATATCTCAGTCCATACAGTGGCGGGATGGCTCGGCGCACTGTACGAGCTGATGATCGAGACTCTCTTTTGCATCCCTGGTTCGAACCCCGGGTGATGACGTCTTTTGCCGATCTTTTACAGCAAGTGCCTGCACGGGGAGCTGTAAGTATTAGTTAATCCACCTAATATCTCAGTCCATACAGTGGCGGGATGGCTCGGCGCACTGTACGAGCTGATGATCGAGACTCTCTTTTGCATCCCTGGTTCGAACCCCGGGTGATGACGTCTTTTGCCGATCTTTTACAGCAAGTGCCTGCACGGGGAGCTGTAAGTATTAGTTAATCCACCTAATATCTCAGTCCATACAGTGGCGCGATGGCTCGGCGCACTGTACGAGCTGATGATCGAGACTCTCTTTTGCATCCCTGGTTCGAACCCCGGGTGATGACGTCTTTTGCCGATCTTTTACAGCAAGTGCCTGCACGGGGAGCTGTAAGTATTAGTTAATCCACCTAATATCTCAGTCCATACAGTGGCGGGATGGCTCGGCGCACTGTACGAGCTGATGATCGAGACTCTCTTTTGCATCCCTGGTTCGAACCCCGGGTGATGACGTCTTTTGCCGATCTTTTACAGCAAGTGCCTGCACGGGGAGCTGTAAGTATTAGTTAATCCACCTAATATCTCAGTCCATACAGTGGCGGGATGGCTCGGCGCACTGTACGAGCTGATGATCGAGACTCTCTTTTGCATCCCTGGTTCGAACCCCGGGTGATGACGTCTTTTGCCGATCTTTTACAGCAAGTGCCTGCACGGGGAGCTGTAAGTATTAGTTAATCCACCTAATATCTCAGTCCATACAGTGGCGGGATGGCTCGGCGCACTGTACGAGCTGATGATCGAGACTCTCTTTTGCATCCCTGGTTCGAACCCCGGGTGATGACGTCTTTTGCCGATCTTTTACAGCAAGTGCCTGCACGGGGAGCTGTAAGTATTAGTTAATCCACCTAATTCAGTCCATACAGTGGCGGGATGGCTCGGCGCACTGTACGAGCTGATGATCGAGACTCTCTTTTGCATCCCTGGTTCGAACCCCGGGTGATGACGTCTTTTGCCGATCTTTTACAGCAAGTGCCTGCACGGGGAGCTGTAAGTATTAGTTAATCCACCTAATATCTCAGTCCATACAGTGGCGCGATGGCTCGGCGCACTGTACGAGCTGATGATCGAGACTCTCTTTTGCATCCCTGGTTCGAACCCCGGGTGATGACGTCTTTTGCCGATCTTTTACAGCAAGTGCCTGCACGGGGAGCTGTAAGTATTAGTTAATCCACCTAATATCTCAGTCCATACAGTGGCGGGATGGCTCGGCGCACTGTACGAGCTGATGATCGAGACTCTCTTTTGCATCCCTGGTTCGAACCCCGGGTGATGACGTCTTTTGCCGATCTTTTACAGCAAGTGCCTGCACGGGGAGCTGTAAGTATTAGTTAATCCACCTAATATCTCAGTCCATACAGTGGCGGGATGGCTCGGCGCACTGTACGAGCTGATGATCGAGACTCTCTTTTGCATCCCTGGTTCGAACCCCGGGTGATGACGTCTTTTGCCGATCTTTTACAGCAAGTGCCTGCACGGGGAGCTGTAAGTATTAGTTAATCCACCTAATATCTCAGTCCATACAGTGGCGGGATGGCTCGGCGCACTGTACGAGCTGATGATCGAGACTCTCTTTTGCATCCCTGGTTCGAACCCCGGGTGATGACGTCTTTTGCCGATCTTTTACAGCAAGTGCCTGCACGGGGAGCTGTAAGTATTAGTTAATCCACCTAATATCTCAGTCCATACAGTGGCGGGATGGCTCGGCGCACTGTACGAGCTGATGATCGAGACTCTCTTTTGCATCCCTGGTTCGAACCCCGGGTGATGACGTCTTTTGCCGATCTTTTACAGCAAGTGCCTGCACGGGGAGCTGTAAGTATTAGTTAATCCACCTAATATCTCAGTCCATACAGTGGCGCGATGGCTCGGCGCACTGTACGAGCTGATGATCGAGACTCTCTTTTGCATCCCTGGTTCGAACCCCGGGTGATGACGTCTTTTGCCGATCTTTTACAGCAAGTGCCTCCACTAGATTGAAGTTTTCACTAGCTAAACGCTACCCATCACTGCATAGCCGACAAGTTGGCCTTTCATGGCACTATCAATTTTCCGTATCATGACCATGTAGATTTTTGGCTTTCCGAGCTGGAACTTTTCGTCACTTGTAAACAAACCTCTTCACTGATTGGTAAACAAATTTCCTACGCTGCTCCCTGGAGGCCTAAAGGGGTTTAAAATTGCCTCAATCGACCAAATTTTCTCACCACATGTACTTCTATTCATGTTCTTCAATATGCAAGCCACAAAAAACTAGACTATGATTGACAACAGGTCAAAAAAATGTTCTCCTGCTGCTTTTTTAGCACTTTTCCTGAAGGAGAACAATCGAGCGGATGGATATAGACTCTAATAGGGGTATGCCACCTGAAGGTTAAGTGAAGCTACAGAGTACAGTATAGGCTATCTGTGACCCTGTAACTGGTAAATATTTATTTTTATGATTCATATTGTGTTATTACCAATAGGGGTTCGTTGGAAGTTTTATGAGCTTCAATGGTGTCCAATTTCATAGCATATAAAAGCATAAATTTGTAAACACGATATAGGGTATTGGATGTAAAAGTACTTGAGAAGTGAGAAAGAATACAAATACATGTTGTTCGCGGAACTGGTCCACGCAAAAATAAATAGCCTCAATGCTTTTGTCACCCCAACTGTTAAGTTGTGAAAGGGATGTTTTGCAAAACCCAGCCTTATATTATACAGTTTTATTAGTTTAGTTTAGTTAAGTAGATAAATAAAGGGATCAGGAGGGACACTTAAGTCCCCATCAAGGACCCTATAGAGAGAGGAAAAGAAAACTGAAGGCACAAACACTCAGACCCGATTACATTAGTTTAGTCCAGGCTTACTCAACATTTTAACATTAAGTCATACTGGTATACTCATAGCGTCATACAGGCTATCCGTACCAGATACAGAATGGTCAGAGATGTGTCTTTAATTGTGGCCATCAAATTTGAACATGAATTTGAGGGGGAAAGAAGTATCTCTTCGATTATTCAGTAGGTTACAAGATTTTTCTAAAATCAATTCATTCATGGAAGTGCACAGATCAATAAACATCACAGGGTGGACGGTAACGAGTATATGGTTGAGTCAAAATTATTTGACCCAGTACCATAGCCTATTAGTACTATTTGTATACAGTACATTGTTTCAAATTATATGTTAATATTGATCAACTTTTACCCATTTTTCTTTTTTTCTTTCAGGACATGAATATTTAGTATTTACATGAGAATCTGAATTCCTACCCTGCTGTAAAAAGGTGTTTGAGGAAAAACAAAATTTGTTCAAATAGCTTTCAGAAGATGTTTATGAATCAATTGAGAACAAAGTAAGACATGTTGCAGTCACTGTTATCAGCAGCCAGAAAGGTTAAAAGTGAGTCTCAATGGCAGGATCTTTTCCAGAAGAATGCTGACCAGATTCCTCGAGTGAATGAACAGCATGATGATGCTGAAGAATCCACTACATGTTACCAGCTAACTCTCAATAATATTGAAGCAATACATAAACCTGTGGTAAGTATTATAGTGTACAATTATTTCTTTCTTTTGCCCTCTTTCCTTTATGTTTGTTAAAAATTCTGTAACCGTCTAGACAGTTCTTTTCTGCCACACTGTCCCTAATGAGTAGCAACTTTATAATCTGACATCACATTTGATTATAACATATTAAAAGCCAACAATGTTATTTCAGGACTAGAGTGCAGTACATGCAGGCTTCACAATCTGGGATATTTACTGGCTAAATATAATATTGATTTTGCTGTGTGCCAGAAGAGAAATGATGCCCTGTCATTTTTCTTCAAAAAATTCAAATTATCCTTTCCCTCTTGCAACAATTCAAGACAAAAGGAAGTTGAATTTTGTTTTTAGCCTGTAAATTTATCATGCACTGACAAGTTTTAGCAAGCAGCTAAAATTGTGAAATTCTTTGCCTGATGTGCATGTATGTAGACCATGGCCCAATCACTTAGAATATGCTTGTGATAGCGTATCAGGTGGAAACATGCACTTCCATGGATGCCTGTTGTATATATTTTACAGAACTAGCTATCACTTTCATCAATAAAATATATAGTTTTCAAAGCTTTCAAGCTTTCATTCTAAAATATGTAATGCCTTACTGTAGATCTGCGTCACAAGGCTGGAATTTTGACGGGCAAAGAAATGGAGAAAGCAAATCACAAACAAGAGAATGTCAGTAATGTCATGTATATACTGTAAAAGATGTTTCCCAAAAGTCTTTCAAACTGCTGGAACAAAAGCAAAAACCATGAAACACAATAATCACCCCTACTAGACCATCGGAAGATCAAAAAATTTACCTAAAAGTACCATTTGTGAATGAGAACATAAAACGGTAGACCCTGGCAACAATCAGCAGATCGGGCATTACAAATCTGAGAACACACTTCATGACTAGGTAATCCATCAGCGAGTGTGTTTTCCGCGCCACGTGACAAACAGGGTTGCCGACCCAACTGCGACACCTGCAAAATCGCTGTAAAGAAGAATATCTGTTTAGCCAAAAACTGTGTCTACAAGATTAAATGCAATCTTTGCTCGTCTACATACATCGGCGAAACGGGATGCACCATTGGAACGAGAATAAAAGAACATCTACGTATGACTAAACAGACCATATACACTCATTTACAAACTCACAATATAAATCAAAAATCTGGAGAAAATATCAATTGCAAATCCTACATCACAACTTACCGAATACCAGTGAAAGAAAAATAATCGAAGCCCTTACCATTAAAGCCAGTAATAACTTAATGAATGGCTGTGCTGGACGTCAATTGGATATTTAAGCTTTTCACATCTTGCTGGTCCGTCTGTGCGCTCCGAATACAGTTTGTTCGCTGGTGCGTTTCAGCTCAGGGGGATTGGTTTTAAAGTTTTTGCTTATATACACAGAGTCGGTAGTTTGCACCTCATTCCTTGATAATGCCTTAACCGGCGAAATATTGGAACATACAGCTTTGTATACTTTCTTACTGCACATGCTTGTTGAAGTCTCATTTTCTACAATTCAATATACATATATCCTCTAAGGTAGGCATCGGATAGTGGCTGCGCATGAGACTCTTGTTTAGGTCTCTGGGGTCGATACATATTCTCATTTTCCCCGGCTTTACCACAGTCACTAGGCTGGAGACCTAGGGGGTTGGCTCTGAAACTGGCTTTATGATGTTTTGTTTCACAAGCCTATCTAATTCTGCTTTGAGGTTGTCTCGGATTGCCACAGGGAACCTACGGGGTGGATGAACTAGTTACAGGTACTGCATTGGATCTAGCTGTAGTTTATATTCCCCTTCTAGTTGACCTATGCCCTCAAAAACATCATTGTACTCCTAGTACAGGTTTTCAACATTAGTAATTTGCCCCTCCTTCACAACTTTGACGTTTTTACCATCATTTGCATTCGTGATCGCATTGACGCCTAGTGGTTTGGCAATGTTTTCATGTCTAACTTCTATGAGACCCATCTGCTGGACCGCCTTGCTGCCCAGCAGAGGGATTGCAATATCATTGTCAACAATCACAAACTCAGCCCGGTATTTCTTTCCATTTTTGGGGTTCACCAATTTTAGTTTGCATTTACCATTTGGCTTTGGGGTACTCTCATTGTACATTGATAATACCTGGCTAGTTTGCATAATGTTATGCTTACCTAGTTTCTTCATAACTGAGCTTGGTAAGATGTTGCAGGTTGCCCCGCTATCAATTTGAAAAGTGACTCTTACTTCATCTATACTCATGTCAGCGTAAATGTGACTTTGTTGCTTATAGTTAATATAGTTTATATTGTTCTCTGTCTTTGGAGGAGTGAGCAGGTTCACCGTATTGACGTCCTCGAAGTCATCATCTGAGAGGGACTCGGAGGAACTGTCGCCAACGTTGGACGCACCTTCCGCTACAGCATTTACCCACGGTTTCCGTTTCATTTTGCCCCTTTTGGGTCCACTCCGTTGGGATCCGCTCGCTGACGCTTTGCGTGTAGCTGTTCTGCATTGAGCTGCAAAATGGTTCTTCCTGTCGCATTTGGAACAGGTCATTCCATATGCAGGACACTGGTACTTCCCAAAGACGTGTCTGTTCCCACGGTACTTGCATTTCTGAAGTCTGTCGTCTTGCCCGCTTTGTCGGAGCGCGTGCACCTCTGTTTTCGTCTCGATGGTCCTTATCCTTTCTCTGGATAGTTCCGCCGACTGGCACATATCCTCGCATGATTTCAGGGTAAGTTTCTGTGCCCGTAGTAATCGCTCTCTGAGTGCCGAATTTGTGATACCACACACGATCCTATCCTGGACAAGCGGGTCATGCAATGATTCAAAGTTATATGTTTGTGCCAGGACTTTGAGTTCAGTGATGTATCTGTCCAACTGCTCCCCTGGCTCCTGAAATCTCGTGAAGAATTTGTATCTTTCTACAGTTTCATTTTGCTTTGGGTTGCAGTAGGCATCAAAGAGTGTGAGGAGCTCTCCAATTTTCGGGGAAACATCGGCAGCGCCTGCAGCTGGTACCGGTTTTATAGTCTCATATATCTCACGTCCGGTAGTGCCCATAAGATAGAGGCACATTTTTCCTTTAACTTATCATCTTTGTCAGACATTGCCAGTTCAGCATATCTTGAATTCTTTCCAGTGTTGCCATCTGCTTGCCAGTTTGGGAGAAGCAAAATCAATCTTCTCTGGTGGGGGAACTTTATCCATACTGTTATTGTAACTCGCGATCTTTTGGCAGAATTTATTTCAGGAATCGTCTGAATGTTAATTTTAATTCTCCAATGTGTACACGGTTTTGTATTGTACCGGTACGTACAGTAACGCGATTGTTTTCTTTTCTTATTTTCACCTCACCAGACTGTTGTTTCACAAGGCTTTACTACTGTATTATCACCGTGCTGCAGTGCGTTCCCCTTCGTTGCATTATGAACTAGTCGAACACAGTTATATCTTACTGTTATAGTTTAGCGTACAATCTGCAGTTCCTTTCTTTGCTTACCACATCACACTGCATTCTACGTTGCGTCTTGGATTACTGTACTGTTTTATCGCATAGTCCTATACATACGATACTGTGTATGCTATTCTAACGGTGCATTCGCATAGCGGAATCTTAACGAATTGCTGACTAATTCACGGTGATTTTCGGGTGATCAGTCCTTCGAATCTCGCAAGAATGGTCCTCTTAAGTTTACTTCTGACACCATGTTTCAGTTTGTGGCCGTCGAGCGTGTCGTATAAAGAATATAGGAGGCGATCATTTATTTAGTTACAGACTTGGTTTATTATTGTACTTCAGTAGCCATATTCAATGGAGTGCACAGACTCGTAGTGTGTAATATGAAGAGCAAGTACGGTAGCTCATATTGATTAGCGACATAAATGTAGTTTGTCACACAGTGAGGCTGTGGTTTACAAATCCCGATGATCCAGTTTTGGCAAAGAACACCTTCAAGTCTCTTCTCTTATTCTTAGTAACTTAACAGTTGCACTGGAGTGACATGCAATATCAGTTTGATTTGATTTGATTTATTTTGTTTTTTCACGTGCAAATATACAAGGTGAAAGGAAGTCTTCTATAAAGCATACAATAGCTTAACAATGTAGAAGACTCCCTGAAGAAAGAAAAGACATGTTCCAAACAGTTCAGGAATACATTGGGGTATGACCTGTAGGTCAGTTTGGGAGGAATCAGCTGAGCTAAACAAAAGTAGTTTTCATCACTTTTCAGAGCCAGAGACGAAAAAACCCTCCCCGCTGACCCTTCTTTGGATGACGTTTCTGCAGGTAGGGCAAGCCAGACCAAGTGGACTGTGATCAGGGATACCAATACAACCTGCAGGAATCATAGATGCACCCAAATTGGTCAAGCTTATCAAAATTGGTGACTGGAAATGTTGCAGACGTAGACCTGGTTACTGCTTACACAGTATTGCTCATATGTGTATTTACACACTGCACCTTGCATACTGAAATCTCTGAAAATACATCTTTATGGACCTAAAATGATAATTGCATAGAATTTCGTTGTGGTTTATATTGTGACGACTATAAAAAGTATCATATTGGTATTAAAAAAAAATTCATCTCTCACTTGTTATTGTTCTCCTTCAAGAAAAGTGCCAAAATGCAGCAGGGGAACATCTTTTGTGACCTGTTATCAATCATGATCTAGTTTTTTGTGGCTTGCATGTTGAAGAGCATGAATGGAAGTACATGTAGTGAGAAAATTGTGTCAATTGAGGCCATTTCCGACCCCTTTAAGGCCTCCCAGGAGCAGCGTAGGAAAATTGTTTACCACCGAGTGAAGAGGTTTGTTTACAAGTGACAAAAACTTCCGGCTCGGATAGCAAAAAATCTACATGGTCATGATACGGAAAATTGATGGTGCCATAAAAGGCCAACTTGACAGCTATCCGGTGATGGGTAGCCTTTAGCTAGTGAAAACTTCTATCTAGACTTAGAGACCACATTACTTTCGTGATTTAGTGTGTAAGTCAATGGCGCTTTTAATGGGCGTATGCTACCTGAAGGATTCTTGCCAGGTTTGTTACTGTTTTATTAAGTTTTTAGATGGACAAGAGTTCACTCTTGTAGCTACATAGTGATTTCAAACACAACCTTTGAATCAAGTCCTACAATTCTTCCATATCAGAAAGACCTATAGGGTCGTCGCCACATCCATTGCTTGTCTCTCTGTGAGCCATCATAGCACTGTGATAGGCCCTTAATAGGGCAAATTAACTAACCTGTTTCCTGTAGATTCTGCAAACATGGTTTGTTGTGACTGAGTTGAAAATATCTCATGTCCTTTTTCTGCTGGGTTAATTACTCTCTCATACTCTTCCTTGTCGAGCCTTCTATAAGCAGGTTTGCAAGAGGAATTAGTTGCCATATCTGTATCAGAAGAGCTAGGAATATCACCAGTGCAATTGGCATCAGCTTCAGCAGCTGTTCAAGCAGTAAAGCCAAACCTGTTACCTGGCTTGAAGGTCGTTGCATGCCTATCAAACATGCCTTTCCTTCTACCCATTCTTCTAAATACTAATCAGTTTTTATCCTTAAAATATACCAATTTTCCAGTGACGTATTCACTAGTTTTGTTTGTAAGCATTTATTGGAAGTCTAAGCAGTTGAATAGCTGCACATAGAATGATACAAGACAAGACTTACACTGAGAAACTAGTCAATATGATGGACTGCAACTAGTTTGGAATGTTGTTTGAACAGCGCCCTCATTCTAGATCTGGTCACAGCTAGTACATAGCTCTCCTGAGTATTTTTTGCACCAAAATCTGACAAAATACCTTTTGAAAGCAGTGCCAAAGTAACAAGTAACTTTTTCTCTTTCACTTTAGAGCCACAGCTAAGGGCGCATGCTTACTGGATGCTGGGAGTGATAAAATTTTCAGAGGGATGAAGGCCAACCAAGTTTCCACCAGAGGGGGTAAGTAGCACCAAACTGAGGGACTGTACTTAAAACACATTGTGTGGACCCAAGAACAATTTAGACATTCAGTAGATGCCTGTCATGCTGATGGAATGACTTCTTATCACACTAGGGAATATGTCAATCATTGGGCTCTGACTTGTTTAAAGTTCAGTACTGTATTATTCATATAGACTGTACAACATGTGTGAGACACCATATGAAGATTCACACAATAGACAGAGATACACAGAAATGATGTAAGTCACAACTTCTCAAACTATCATAAAAAGGAGGTTTAATGTGGAGTTTAAATATCGCTCTGTTACTTAAGGTGGCATACTCCTATTAGCATCTATATCAACCTGCACAAGTGTTCTCCTTCAGGAAAAGTTCCAAAGAGCAACAGGAGAACATCTTTTTTTATATCTTATCAATTAGGATCTGGTTTTCTTGGTTTGGCTGTTATGGAGCATGAATGGAAGTACAAGTGGTACAAAGATTGGGTCAGTTGAGGCAAGTTTAGACCACTTTAGGCCTCCTGGAGCAGCATATGAACATTGTTTACTGCTGAGTAAAGAGGTTTGTTTACAAGTGAGGAAAATTTCAAGCTCTCATAGCAAACAAAAAGTCTGCACAGTCATGATAAAGAAACTTGAGGTTCAAATGAATGTGATAAATTAATTAGAATAAACCAAAAGCAAATAGAATAAAGGGTAATTTAAACCAAGAAATACTGCACAACGCAACTCTACCTGTGTCTGTTGTTTTGATCTGTGTGTTATTGAGATGTGTAGTAGTACAGTAACGGATGGTATAAGGAGCCACTAATTTCAATGTTAAGCTATAGAACAAGTAAAACCTGAGGAACTGAAGTTGCACATCTGGTGAGTAGTCTACTTTTATACAGTGTAGTGCTGATAGTCGTGATCGATTAATCGCCAGTAGTCGCGATTACACTTTGGAAGTTTGATTAATCGCTCTCAAAACCTAAGTTGCGATTTCTGGACTAAAGCTAGCACTACACACAATCTGCTATTGAAAAATAGCCTAACCTATCAAAAACAACACTTAAGCAGTTTGTCAGCAAATATCGCAAACACAGGTTCTTACAATGCTACACTAGAACTGTGCTGTGTTAAAAATCAGTAAGCACCTGTTCAGGTTAGATTCATGTGTTTACTTGTTAGTAATACGATTGTTCTGCAGTGCAGCATTTAGTCCTAGCAATGTTTCATCATTGCGCATAATTGCAAATTCCCAAATTTATTAATCTTTAATGATTGCCAAAGAATTTGTAATTTCTTCAAACATGCATGTTATACAGTATTATTTCATTTCTGGTCAGTGGTTCACATGTATCATATGTCTGATAGAGTGTGTCGATTGCGGTGAAGTTTCATTTCAATGTGTCATAATATGTGCGTGCTATCACGCTAGGCTAAAGCCTAGCCTAGAAGGTGAACGTCCTTCTACAGAAAACTCTTGCATAGTAATCATCACACCGCTACAGGGTGTTGCATCTATTCATTTTTTTTGCTGTGATTAGTGCTAGTAGTTGTAGTAGCCTTGTAGATCCATTCCAAAGTTTTTGATTTACTTTGAAGGATTTTAAGAAATGTTGAATATTGAAATTTGTTGACAGTTTTTGTTTGGTAGATGTTTTAACATGAATTAGACATCACACATTAAGACTTGAAAGAACAAATACGGACGGTGCACCATGGAGAAAGATTTGTTTGACTGTATTTCTGCAATGTAGAAATGACAGTGATGATGCCATAACTGTAACCGAGTATCGCGAGAAGAGCTATGCGATTAATCAACTACAAAAGTAAGAGTCGACTATCAGCACTAATACTGTGTACCTAGCAGAGCAAAAAGTGACAGTCAGAATTTAAATGCATATATTACAACGTAATATATGTGGTGTAAGAATCAGTTTTATTGAGACCCAGACTGCAATCAGAATAAGGATAGACCTATATACAGTAACATATTGTAATATTGTATGTATTGGAAAGCTCACACCTTCACAATGTCAGACTAAGATTGGATGGCATGGGCTGATGAAATAAATGCAAAAGTGGCAAAATATACATCAGCCCCAGCAAGTTACACAAAGGGATGCAGGATGTGGACAGGTGCCTACACCATCAGTATGCCAGGGGCACCAGCATATGGCATTATCCGCACAATGCTATCCCTGGCAGCTAAGAGAAGAGCCACATTCCAGCATCTGCTCTTCAAAGCATTGTGCAAAGAAATTAACTTTTAAGTACCAAATCATTTCACATCTCCCACATATGCCACAACAGCCTATGTGTGGAGGTGTCACATCCATTGCTTGTGTCTCTGTGAGCCATCATAGCACTGTGACAGGCCCTTAATAAGACTTGCAAATTTACTAACCTGTTTACTGTAGATTTCGTCATATATCAGAGGAGAGTACTGCTTTTGTCAGTGCTCTGTAGAGAGACCTGTTTAGGTGTACTACATCAGAATGATAAGCTGCAGCCATTGTTCTACTGAACCCATTACATGCCTTGCCATCAGCATCAGTTGTGAGGTACATGATCGTACCCATTCTTCATAATAATAATCAGTTTTTTATCCTCAAAGTTCAACAAAATTCCAGTGACCTATTCACTAGTTTGTTTGTATACAAATGCTTAAATGCTTATAAGCATTTATTGGAAGTCTGAGCAGTTGAATAGCTGCACATAGAATGATACAAGACAAGACTTACGCTGAGAAACTAGTCAATATGATCTACTACAACGATTTAGGAATGTTGCTTGAACAGCGCCTCATTCTAGATCTGGTCACAGCTAGTACATAGCTCCCCTGAGTAGTTTTTGCAACAAAATCTGACAAAATACCTTTGAAAAGCAGTGCCAAAGTAACAAGTAACTTTTCTCTTTCATTTTAGGGCCAGAGTTTACACGATACAGGGAGTGATCACATTTTCAGAGGGAAGAAGGCCAACTTGCGTCAAGTTTCCACCAGAGGGGGTAAGTAGCACCAACTGAGGGACTGTGCTTAAAACACATTCTGTGGACCCAAGCACAATTTAGACATGCAGTAGATGCCAGCCATGCTGATGGAATGACTTCTAATCACACTAGGGAATATATCAACCATTGGGAACTCACTTGTTTAAAGTTCAGTACTGTATTATTCATATAGACTGTACAACATGTGTGAGACACCATATGAAGATTCACACAATAGACAGAGACAAATAAAAATGATATAGGTCATTACTTCTGAAACTATCATAAAAAGAGGTTTAAAGTGGATTTTAGAAATGTCAACTGTTACTTAAGCTGGCATACTCCTATTAGCTTCTATATCAATCCGCACCAAGTGTGCTTTTCAGAAAAAGTGCCAAAAAGCAACAGGAGACATCTTTTTTGATATGTCATCAATCACTGGACTGGTTTATGTTTTTAGTTCTACCATGTAGCTTGTACTCTCTCTCTCTCTGAGTTGTGCTCTCCTCCTTCTGTATGCTCTGTCTCTCTTATATAGTCTATCATACTGTTGTTTTCTTTGCATCTGTTTCAGAGTCTGGATACATGGACTATTTGAGCTCACCTCTAATCCTGCAGCTTCCATCTTCCTGGCTATGGACTCTTCAGGCCCTTTATTTGTAATGTTTGTGGCACTGTGGTCCCTGTACTGACTGTTGCGTGAAATGTTTGTGCTATGTTTTGGATTGGAAACTCGAAAGCATTGTTGACTACCTCTGCTTTTTGAGTGGAAGTCTGAAACTGAGTGGACCATAAACGTTTGCTGCAGGTGGGTGTCTCAGGTATTTCATTTACAGCACTGATTTCGCTTAACTCCCGTTGAAATTTGTTAAAAGGAAAATAAACAAATTTCTTCGTTTTTTATCGAAATTTGCCGATTTTTATCGAAATTCCACGAATTTTAACGATTGGTGATCTCAGTCATTTCCTACGTGGAATTTTCAACGATGCGTTGAAATTCTTTTTTAAACGAAATAGAAGGTCAATATGTGGTAAAGCAAAACGTCGGAAAACGCGTAACTTTGTTTATTAGTATCAATTAGACTTTGGTACAGTTGTTTGAAAGCAAGAATATTTACAAAAGCATTCTCAGGCTTGCCTGAGTAGTAAAACTCAAAGAAACATGTAGTAAAACTGATGGGGGACATTTTCTGACTGAACCCCAAACACAGTGACATAAGTCTTAACTTTGCCAGGCTATCTTGGAGGTTGCAGTACAAGCTATGTACCACGAGGCACCCTTCCAGATAAGTTGGAGTGCTGTTTAACCATTAAAATAACAATGAATGGACATAAATAAACTTGGTTTACTTGCAGATTGCGAAAAATAGTTATTCTTAAGAGATGTAAATTTGGTTTTTTATTAGAGTTGAAGTATGAAACTTTGTTTCCGAGCGAAAACATGTTACTTGAAGCAAAATAAAGATGCCCCGCCCATTCTGCTAGGACGCTTCCATTTTTCAAAAATGCGTTTTCTCTTTTTATTTTTTTCTATTTTGTTTAATATAGATTTGGCATGAGACATGTTAATCAGGTTAACTTTGATGGAATAATTTTATACCAGAAGTGGAAAAACTTAACAGTTATTACTTTCATTTCGGATCATTTCCGAACAAGATAACACACTAAGGGTGTGACCGTTTAAACGATTAACTGTTTATCCGGCCGCAAATGCACTCCGTTTAGAAAATCACAAACCGTATAAACGGAAAATTAAAAAAAAAAAAATCAAATACATTTTAAACATGAAAATTATTTAAAAATATGTAAAGAACTGAGTAATGTACTGCAAACTATCAATAAAAAACAGAAAAACGATGTTTTAGGCATGAATAATGTGTTCAATATAACTATAGTAGTAGGCCAATAGTCACAAGCTCATGATAGTGTCGTCAATTCGTTTTCTCAGTTTATATTTGCGACATATATCACCCGTGTACACCAATCAATGGCATAGTGAAATCCCGTGTGAAAATATGTCGACGCCAAAAGACGCAAATGGCCGTTCTAGAAAGTAGGCCAGTTGGCTCTCTCAGGTCCGCAAGTATACAGCCATTTTTTCCACACATGGTATGATACTGTGCATGCATTCCGGGCGGGATTGCAACATACATAAAAGAATATGAATGAAAATGATAAACCTTACGATATTTTTCACAAATATTGATGCTTAGATAAGTGCTTCCTCACAATCAACGAGACGCCCAAAATTCGCTCCGCTTACGTAAAACTTCTATATATATATATAACACGTGGAAAAAATTTGAGTTTTTACACACATAATAACCACTGACATTGGTCATAGAACATAAGAAGGTCATTGACATTTGAACTTGCCCAAGTTCATCGCACCATGGGAACGACACAACACATTGAACATGATGTTACATTCTTCCTCCATCTGGACGCCGAGTGTAAATTTTGGTGTAATATGCAAATTATGAATGGTACTGTGCTGTGCGGTTAAAATTTAACCTATTGCGACACCAATTTTGGGAAGCTGTTGTTGAAGAAACTTTTGTATCAAATGTAAAGTACTGTATCATGTATGTGACACAAGAGAAAGAAAATGAAATCAGAGGCTGCTACAACCCATCGCAAAACACGTGCGTGCGTAATTTGTTTTCTAAACATGACTTTTAATGAGTAAGCAGGAAAGGTGGGTAAGTTTGCTAAGTTAGGCGAGTTTTTGTTTAAAATCTTGTGATAGATAGACAAATATATTGTTTTTTTTCTTCAAAAGTTACGATGTTGCCGAAGGCCGAGTTATATCAATTCAGTGATCTGAACTTCTGAAGACCACGATATACTGATCAGGTGTGTTATTCTTTTCATCAATTATTACACGTAATGTTCGCAATATTATTGGGCCTAATTAGTAATTAACATACATTGATCGTTGTCTTGTTGCCTGAATTGCTACTTTTTTGAAAAAAAAAAACCCCTTAATTATTGTACTCATAATGTCCTATTTTCATTAAAAGTTGAGTGACATTACGTCGAAAAAGCCGCAATCGGGAAACAGCGATTAAAAGTTTAACCTACCGGCAGGTTATACGGTTAAATGGTTAGTGAAATATCCGTTAGGTCACACCCTTATAACACACAAAAAAAAACGACTTTATTGAATGAAAATATACTGAAAACCATATCGCAAAAACACAAAATCGCCTATAACTCGAAAACGGAAGGAGATATTGACTTTTGTCAGCTGTGTAGGGATTTCCTAAACCGAATTTTGATGCGCTCTATCCACCTGTGTCATTTATGAGCTTCTCTGATGTCAGCTGCAGTACATAATTTCTCTGTACCAGTTCCGCAACATTTATTTACGCAGTAAACATTGTTCATTATGTTTTCTTTCACAACGAATATTCAAAGTTGTGCTCCACACGCTTCACAGATATTGTTTAATGTCGTTCATTTTCAATTCTAGTTTAAAATTACATTTTCGAACGATGCATTGCATGCCTTGTCAAACATTCCTGATTAGTAAAACTAAGGAAGGATATTTGATTGATATGATTTTATGAGCTGTTCCACTTGAAAAATGATGATAAAATCGAAAAACAAAACATTTACTTCTCATGTGACGCATACCGGGAGACTCATAAAAACCCCCTTCTCATTAAATTAAATTTACATGCCGTCAGGCCAGTTGAAAGCCCTCCCCAGTAATGTTCGATCAGCTCTTCCCAATATACAATACTCAAATAAGCAATGAAAATATATTCATTTTCCACAGGTTTCTCCCCAACTTGGGCCCAAGCCACTGCTTTATTTTCTTAGTAGTCATGGAAACAATTGTTTGCAACTCTTTTGCTGGCCAGGTGTTTTAAAGTTTTATTAATAGCACAGCTTCTGATTGGTTTATTCAAGATAAACTTTCTATCCCTGCTGGATTGTTCTACTTATATATATATATGAATGAATATTTGGTTTTCAATTAACTTAGTTACAGGTAACATCCATTCCATTATGAACAGTAGGGGCAAAATAATGTTTGCTTCTAGAGTAAGCCAGCCAAAGGTTCTGCAGTGCTAAACCCCCCCCGAAGATAAATACTATGCTAATTAACAGATGGTAGGCGTGAATTTGACAAAGCCAGGTTTATGATTGGACTAGGCCTCTCAAAAAAGTTTGGTCGCTGGGGATATCCAGGGTAGGGAATGCACATGTAACCAGCATACTGTAGGTGGCCCAGACCCAGGCTGCGACCTTAATTACCAGGGCAGTCCATCTGCATTCGCGGGCAACTTACAGTAGCTGGGTTAGGGGGAAAGTAACAGGATGTTTTTTATTTTGCGTGCATTGAAGCCAGGGGGAGATTTTTTGGTTTGAAAGTGAGTGCGGTAAACGGTACTGTAGTACGTCAAGTAACAGGAATTTATTGGAAAAAAAGATCTCTTTGATATCCAGCTACGACTGTTTCATTGTGTACATTTTTTTTTTATTTCTTGTTTTTCTGACACTGCGTTCATTGGTGAGTTACTTAAACTTATCTTAGTTTAATACTAGCCTATAACTTAAGTACTTGTTACGATCGACCAAGACCAGTTTTTATTATCCTAGCCATATAATTTTTCAAACACCTAGTACAGAACTTACTCTGTCTTATATACAATCAAACTTTTGCAACGTTTTTAATATTCCTCGGCCACTTCTGGTATAGTCTGAAAACGGCTCTAGTTACACTAAGGATTCAACGTAGGTCACAACCTTGATATGTCTAGAATTGCCTTTGCCGTTGTTGATCGCGATAACTTTCGTGGAAATTTCGTTGAAACTACGTTGACAACCGTGCCCGCAGTAGTCTAAATCTTAATGAAATTATTTGTTTTTTATCAATTTTCAACTTTTTTTATCGATTTTCAACTTTTTTTATCGATCGTTGATTTTTTTTCAATGGGAGTTAAGCGAAATCAGTACTGTAGTTGTGTGCTGTCAGTGTGGGATATTAGCAAAGATCTCTTTGTGGCATTTGGCATGAATGGAAATGTGTACTTCCTGCCCCTCTTGCATACAAATGAATGCTTTGGGCAATGTGAATGATTTCCAATGTAGCACTTTGCAAGGCAGTCTTAACATGTTGATAAAGCCTTCACAACTTTGCAGTGGTCGTATTTGAGGGCTTTAATTCCTGCAAGTAGTCACCTCTGCCAGTACAAGGCAGGTCAAGTCCTCTGCAATGCACTTTTGTATCAAGTGCTTCCTAGTTACAGTTTGTGCAGGTAACATATCAGAGGAGAGTACTGCTTTAGTCAGTGCTCTGCGGAGTGACTTGAGTAGGTGAACTTGGTCTAACAGCATATGGTTCTCTGTTTCAGAATGAGTAGCTGCAGCCATTGTACCAGTGAACCCTTTACATGCCTTGCCATCAGCATCAGTTGTTAGGCACTTCTCCTTTAGTGGGTTCTTACCAGTAAGTAATATGGATGCACAAATCTTTCCACCATTCTGTTCATCTTTGACATTGGCATCTTTATTGAACAGCCCTCATTGCCTGGAAATTGCAACTTGTGACCCCTTCTTCTATTCATTTCACCAATTAAGGTACAGTTGTTACTGTGATTGTAATCAAAATTAAATTTATCCATGGTGACATTCTCAACAATTATATCTCTGTATTGGCTTGCACGAACAAATGGAGTCTTACTTTTTGCATTACGCAGACAGGTATGATATTGACGATCATATTCTGCAAAAATTGGAGAGTCTTTTGAGAGGCCATGCAGTTGCAGTGTCTTCTTTATACACCCCTTTTCTGACATATCATTTTCATTCATTTCTTCTATTGCAGGTCCAGACTGGTTGGCTGACTTTTGTAGTGTTCTGACAGTGGGACTGGGAAGAGAGATGCTGCTGAGCAATCTATGAGCTGCACTTGAACTGATCTACATCTGATGCAAGCCTAACTGCCGTGCAATGTTTAGTTCTGTGGGATTCTTGCCAGGTTTGCTTCTTGGTTTAAACCTTTGTAGATGGGCAAGAGCTTACAGTACCTTTGTATCTTCAGAGAATGCATCCAAACACAACCTTTGAGCCAAATCCCACAAATTCTTCATATCTAAGTTTTCAAGAGGAATAGGTGCCACATCAGAAGGGGTAGGCATGTCACCAGTGCGGTTGGCATCAGCTGTACGAGCTGTAAAACCGAACCTGTTACCTGGCTTCAATGTTGTTGCACGCCTACCAAACATATCTTTCCTTTTACCCATTAAAATATAACAATTTCCTAGTGACCTATTCAGTGGCGTCTTTCGCGACTGACTGGACTTTTGATCTGAACTTTTTTTCGATACATTTTTCTCCACTGGCGCTCACTTCACAAAGTTATTAGCCTCCCCAACCAAATGTTTTTTACCTACTGAAAGAAAGATAATTTGCAATGTGTTTTTCAATGGTTAAACTGATATTATTATTACCATAAACATTGTATTGACTTCCCCAATAATTCTAACCAATATGGAAGGGTAATAACACAGCATATGATTGTATGTTATTGGCATGCGATGTAAAAACCGGTGCATGACTATATGATATGCACATTGACATGTGTAACACGCGAAACGTAAACAATTTTGGTTATATTTTTCCCAAATCAGCCCCCCAAATCATATTGGGCCCCTACGCCTATGACGGTAGTTCTATTAGGCATTTTTTTGGAGTATTCAAAATCATACCAAGTTTTGTGTGGTGGAGTATAAGAATCGCGAGATACAATTTATGAAAGTGGCAAGACAAACGTGGTAAATATGACTGATTAAAGGCCAATTTTGACCGAAATTTTTCAATTTTTAGGTCATTCACAATCACAGGAATATATGAATAGGCCTAGATAAACTGTAGTGCGACAGTCGGAAATTCCAACTGTCGCACTCCAATTTTCCAACTATCGTCAGTTTTATGACGTGCGGGGGTGAGACACCCCCAACATCCACCCACCCCCCCCCCCCCCCTCTAGCCACGTCCCTGGGTGTAAGTCACAACTTCTCAAACAATCATTAAAAGAGGTTTAATGTGGAGTCTAAAAAATTTCAATTGTAGTTAAGATGGCATAATCCTATTAGCATTTACATCAATCCACCATAAGTGTTCTCATTCAGAAAAAGCAACAGGAGAACAACTTTCTTGATATGTTATCAATTAGGGTCTGGTGTTTTCTTGGCAGGGATGTTAAGGAGCATGATAGAGAGTACAAGTGATACAAAAATTTGGTCAGTTAAGTAAGTTTAGACCAATTTAGGCCTCCCTGGAACAGCATACAAAAATTGATTTCTGCTGAGTAAAGAGGTTTGTTTACAAGTGAGGAAAACGTCAGTCTCTCATAGTAAACAAGCAATCTGCATGGTTATGATATAGAAAATTGAGGGTGCTATGAATGGCCAACTTGTCAGCTATCCAGTTATTGGTTGCATTAAGCTTGTGAGAGCTAAATAGATTAAGGGATCACATTACTTTTTGATTTAGTGTGTATTGGGGCATTTAATAGGTGTATACTACCACAGACCCTTTTATCATGCCGACTAGTATTCAGCAATTGGTTGAGCAATATTGTGTGTCTATGTGTAGGACATTTTATTTGACCGCATAAGAATCATAAACATTTTCAGAAGTCCAACACCTGTTAACAAACAATTTAATAACTTGTTAGTACTTTTATTTTACCATCATTTGGTCAGCATAGAATGCCATTAGTTGAATCACAGAAACTATATTTGATAAGTTGAAACTATGAACAATCAACAGTGTGTTTTGTTTGTTTTCTATCAAAATAGGAATTAATGGCCAAAGAAGTTCAAAATTCCAAGGCTGCTACTAGTGCTTGAGGGAAGACTAAAAGCAGAAAGAATGCCTAATGACAGAGAAAGAAGACATATTATACAGACACTGTGTGACTACATGGTAGGATATACATGGCTAAAATAGGTAAACAGTTTAATACTGTAAACTCACACTATATCATTGCCAAACAGCTCTAATAATCACGAGGAGCGATTTAATGCTGCAACGTTACGCTGGATTAACTATCTCAAGACCCGACTTGCATTCGACAGATACTAATAGTGGGCCCAACTTACAATAAAGTGAGCCTAACAAGTAACTTTGAAACACTTCTTAAGTTCAGGCTCAACCTTGAAACTAATTTTTCCCGATGACCTTCGAAACTTGTTTTGCGACAAACTCTGCTAACCTTTCAAACAGAGACAAAAAAAATCATATATGCTCACGCTCGAAATGATGCTGATTTAATACTTGCGCGCAGATTCCTCAACATCATGTGTATTTACTGCGTTACAAGCGGGGCCCTATGTGGGTGAAAGTGATTTGTATGTGCTTCCTCGTGCACTGCTGACAGCCGCCCGGTTCATACATTTGTATACTCCCACCTACAAAAACCAGTGTCTAATATTTATAATATGTATATGTTTATGAGCTTGCCGAACGTTACAACATCATACAGAAAGCCATGCCGGACAAAATTGTATTTAATGATTATAGTAACATATACATTAGTTACTATTTATAAATATATGATATGCAAATATGTCATGCATAACCTATATACACGAGGTGTATGAGTAATCTGAATATAATACGGCATTACTTGTATATATATATATATATATATATATATAGATATATATATATATATATACATACATATATCTCTATATATATATATATATATATATATCTGTATATATATCTAAATATATATATATCTATATATATTATAGATATATATTTATCTATACATATATATATATCTATATATTATAGATATATATATATATTGTAATAAACGTTAACTATTTCGAGTCCATTGCTGCTCGGAGTTCAGCGATCGTCAGGCCTACTGATCCGTAATAAAGTATGGGTTGCTATTCCACGAACTACCATTTGGGTTTGACACGGCTGGGTGGTTTCCTTTTGTGTCTGTTGCCATGTCTACAGGTAGAGATAAGCTCGCTTCTCTAGTTGAGCGTGTTGCCTTTGAGGGTGGTAATTTGGAGCTTTTCTTTGCAAAGATTGCATAGACCAGACTGCCGCTTGTGCGTTTGGACTGTGACACAATTTCCCAGTGTATTGAATATTCAGCTTTTTTCTCCTTGAGTTGCCAGATGTGTTTAGAGAGTTCCGTTTCTTTCTTATATCGGTCATGTTGGAATGATTTGGTGTGGTTGTTGTATCTCTTCTTAAATTCTTCGCTCGCGAGGCCTATGTATGACGTGTTGTCGGTTCCTGACGTGACGGTGGCTTTGTAAATGACGTCATTAACCAAGCAGTTGCCGCGAAGTGGGCAACTATCTACTTCTCGGCAGTTGCATGTATTTTCCTGGGGGGTTGGCTCGTTTCTTTCATGACCTTTGAGTTGTGTGACTTGATGATCTGTTGCATGTTTCTCATACAGCTGTAACTTTATTTTGACTGTTGATCTGTTGAAGATTTTGTGTAGCTTGTTGGTCTGTGGAAATTGCTTGTCGATGAGTTTTAGGAAGTCCGCCGCAAAGTTGGTCTTTACGTTCTTGCTGTATGTGGGGTTGTACCATGTGATTTTTCTTGACCTGCATTTCTTGTTCTGTTTGGTGTTTTTGTTTTCCTTGTTTTGGTATTTGATAGTATAGTTGTATCCAGCTGACCGGAGGGCATGATTGTAGGTGGGTGCTGCTTTCTTGAATGTGTCCTGGTTAGATGATAGACCAGAGACTGTTCTTTCGATGGCTGGCGGTATGTTCTTTATTATTGCGGGCGGGTGGTTCGAGTGTTGGCTTATGTAGATTGTTCGTTGTTTGGTTTTCTGTAGGGCTGGTACTCGCTGGTATTCATGTTCAAAGTGACGTCAAGGAAGCTGACTGTTTTCAAGTTCGTTTGGACAGTGATTTTTAGTCCACATGTACGATCTTGATTAGGGCTTTTGATATTCTGTCTGCTTTGCTGCCTGAGCATGACCTCATTACTGGTAGCCCATCGTCCCTGTATAGTCCCAAACCAGTGATATCGGGGTTTTTCTCCAGTTGGTTCAAAATGAATAGTCCCACCAATTTACAAACTTACGTTTTGTCAAATGCACCCATTGAGACGTGGAATTGGTAACCCGTGTCTCTCTTCTCTTTTGCCCTTGTGATCGTGAAGGAGAGATCGCCTTGCGTGCATGATAGTCTTGTATTCAGTATCACTGATTCTGGTGTATGCTTTGGCCCATGCTAGACATTTGTGTATGAGATCCTTGCATATTGAAGGGTAAAAACCAACAATATCTAGGACCAGAAAGGTGAGACTGCTCTTTTCCTGTATATTTTTAATCCATTCCAGTACGCTTGTGGTATGTTTGCATTTATGTGGTCAAGCATGGCCTTGCTCACTTGTCCCATTTCAGGTTTTTTTTGTGTTTATTAGCCTGCATTTTGTGTTATCTTGAAAAATTTCTTCGTGGTCCTTGATTGTCACGAAAGCCGTTTTTGGTCCAGTTTTATTTATTCGGTTACCTATTTTTAATTTGTCAGCTAGACTTGTGTATTCATTGTCTATTTCGGTGGCGGTGTTGCGGTCCGCATTTTTGTATTTCTGAGATATGTTTACAGTTAGCAACCCACCATATTTGGCGGGGTCCATCTTGTACATGTTCCTGGTTTTGTCCGCCTCTACGAAGATTTCTTTAGAGGATGCGATGTTTTCTATGTCCTTCTTGAGGTTGGACAGGAACTTCTCCGTCACTTCCTTGAACTTAATGTTCTCGACCATTTCCAGCAAATCGGACTCGAATGAGACCAACTCTGGGATTTGTGGTGGGACGCATCTCGATTTTAGCCCGTATGCATCGGTGGTGGCGGTGTTTTCCTCGTCACGGCTGGTGTCACTCGTTTCCGCATCGGTGTCAGTGTCGGCCAGGATAAATAATGCTCTCCATCGCATCCCTTTATCAGCTTCTCTGTCATCTCTAGCAGTCTTTTCAAGTATTCTCTAGTTGATGGCAAAGGAATGTTCTTGCCCGAGTAGTTCATGTTGTATCGTTCCATACTAAGCTGTAAAAGCATGTACTGCTGTTAGTAAGTAGAGTGCTCAACCGAGGTTCAGGAGCCAAACTATAAAATATAGCTAAAATACTATCAACGGTGAGAGGGCTCAATACCGAAGTAGAGCATGATATATATATATTGATATATATATATTGTAATAAACATTAAATTATTAAGAGTCCATTGCTAATCAGAGTTTCACTCTTGTGCAAGTAGTTGTACAGCAATCGTCAGGCGTACTGATCTGTAATAAAGTATGGGTTGCTATTCCACGAACTACCATACATATATATATATATATATATATATACATATATATATATATTTATATATATATATATATATATATATATTTTTGTCAAGTTTAGAGGATAAATCTGTTCTTCGTCTGGACAACATCATATTTCTTTACGCAGGTAGGCATAGTCCCTCCATATATGATGGGCTGTAATTGTTGTACTCCCCAATCCTTACTCCTGTGAGTCCTGTCACTGTACCCATCCCAAATCCTTACCTTTCTCACCCCTCTGGAATCCATTTAACATTCAACTGTGTTAGACCACACTGCTACTACTGTAGCTGAACATTACGGTGGAGTAATTGCACACAAGAATAATCAAAACAGAATATTTTGGAAAACAAAAGTCGATAATAAGTAGTTTATTATATAAACAGTATCAGTAAATGGAGCAACAATAAGCTGTAACAGAAACCAACAGGGTAGGATGCAGAGATATTTATATATTGAAAGCTTTTATTTAATGCAGTTTGGTGCCTTGAATCAGCAATTGCAGTTTTCACCTAAGTACCCAGTTTATTAATGTACTCTCATTAAGAATCTGGAGGGGCACAGCCACTATTTCGAGGGAGAGAATTAGAAATTGTCTTTGATTTTCATTGAGATAGCAGGGGCACTACGGCAACTTTGTAGTTTTAGTAGGAAAACAAGGCTATTTACATACACTTGTGAAAAGGCACCAAGGGGCATGGTTTCCAGAGTGAGAAGAAACATGTAGAATAGACAGAATTTTAAGAGCAACTTTTTTTTCAGTGGTGTTTTGAAAACTGTACATCAAAACCTTAACATTTCATGCAGCTGCTCAATATTTACTGGCTCTTGGCACAAATTTCGCTGGAGTTTTGGACAATCTTAGAGCCCTGACTTAGATGATAAAGTTGTAGGATGATCAAGAGGGCACCTAAGGCATGAAAAGGGTTAAAAGGCATACCGCAGTTGTTTCTATCAGTGATTGATAATTTTTAAGCTCATTACCGCAAGAGGTATTTTGCCATCGACCTGCTTCCTGACGTACATATTCTTATGTTCATTGAGTGTGTTTTGTTTGTTCTTCTTTCACCCTCTGTCTGTCTACCTTGTTGGTTCTCTTTTCTTTCATCTTCCGCTGCAGTTTATTCTCCCCACAAAAAGTGGCTATAGAAAATTTAGGAGATACGGCTCAGTCCGAGTACAAGCATGGCTCATCTCTGAACACGGAGTCCAGTGGTAGCGATAGTTACAGGGACATTTTAACCAGTGATAAGTAAGTTTCACTATCTAAACAAGGTTTTGTCAGCTGGCAACATATTATCTATGTTTTATTCTTTTGTAAAACAATTCAAAAATAAGAAACTGACTGGGAAAAGTAAATGCAATGTATTGAGACAAGTTATTGGATAATCCCAAACTGAATGTTTACTTACCATAAATGTAACTTGTTGAAAGGTAACGCTGTGTCTTGGTAATGACATTTTAAACTATCTCAAGTTGTAAAGGATTGGGAAGGTTAATAGAACTCGATTTGGGGTGGGGGTGAGTGGAGGAGGGGTGGGCGGCTAAAATAAGCTGCTTAAACGATATGATTTTTAAATTTACAATATAAACAGTTGACTGTACTGAAAACTGCACAGTGCATTTTAAAGTAGACCACTATCTATTTCTTGCTGTAAAGCAGAACTGTTTGTGACCTTGTGTTGAGTTTGTTTTGATCTCATCTCCCTTCATGTAATGAATAGGGAGATGAGATATTGTACTTCACCCCACATCAAAAATGTGAGTGAGTGAGTGTGCATGTGTATGTCTGTGTGCGTGAGTGAGTGAGCAAAACTAAGTATGTCGCAAACTCCTCCTAGACCCCAAGTCCTGTCGAGTTCAAGCTTGGTGGGTGGGTGCCTGACCATGTTAACTCATGCCTGCGTGATTGATGACGTCAAAGAGGTCGAAGGTCAAGAAATCTAAAAATTAGTTTTTAGCCATTTTCTGCATGCCAACTTATTGGACAAAGGCATTAAACCACATTATATGTAGAGAATGAAGAGACAAAGTTTAAAACAAGACAGATTTAGCTGTTAAGGCTTGTAGTTAACAGGTCAATTGAGTTAAAGTTAAAATTGGTCTAAATTGTGCAAAGAGTGTGTCCTAGACTGTTAGTCCGATCAGGTTCAAACTTGGTGGGTAGGTGCCTGACCATGTACTGTAAACTTGATCTTTGGTGATTGTCTACATGTCATAGGTGAAAGGTCAAATACCCAGAAGGTGTAGCCATTTTCTGCTTGTCAGCATGTTGGAAACAGTCATTAAACCACAAATATGTTGACTATAATGAGACAAATTTTAAATTAGAACTTATGCAGTTGTTTAGGGTCAAGGTCAAAGTTCATTGTAGATCCATTCCATCATAAAAGAGATGAGTACCATAGATTGCCATCTTGTCTTATGTTTTAATCGTAATAGATGCTAAGATCCCATAACAAGGGAGTTTATTAGGCAAGTTTCAGGAGAGATATGATTGATAAAGATGGCTACCTTCAAGGTATGCAAGGAATTAAGATCACTAATGAAGCAATCCATGGCAGAATGAAGGTGAGATGACAAAACTATTAATTAATGGATCATTCAACTGTCAATTTGAGTATAGTTTCATTAGTTTAATGTACGTTTTATTGCTTTGTTCAAGGGCTGTCCTAACATGTTAGTGTTTAATATCATGAGATGCAAGGTTAAATTGCGACTAACATGCAACATCATGTAACATGTTGAAAATTTCAAGTTTCATTGCTTACACTACTTTTCGTTTTAATAGAATGTTGAGTGAAACTACCCACTGCTGTAGGGGATGAAACATTTGGTGTTTAATCCACAAGCTCCAGCTCATTCATTGCGTGATTGATTATTAATCCATATTTGCATGATCGATTATTATACAAATATTGAATGGTTATGAGTGCAATAGTGCAAATATTTCATGAGTTGAAAGATGGAATGTTCCATTCAACAGGGCACAGCAGAGTTGAATGGAACAAATTACATCTTCAATGAATGAAATATTTGCACTATTGCACGAATGGAAACCATTATTTGTTTTATACAACATATTATATTAAGATGGGTAAAATGCACTCATGCAACTGATTGTTTTGAACAGACAGGTTTCTCTGCTCTCTTACCATTGAAAAAGTGCTACCAAAAAAGTATAACTCATGGTTCTATTTCATAGAGTGGAATAGAGTGGATTTTGCATGCAATCAACGAGCAATTGACCAATCAAATGACCAGACTACAATTAGGTGTTGTATAATAATCCATATTTGCATGATTGATTATTAATCCATCTTCTTTCTGCTTAGACGTTGAAGGACAGCGTAGTAAAATCAGAGGATTCCGTGAAGAGACTGTTAGCAGAGATCAAGATGCTAGGTCAAAGGGTCATTCAATCTCATAAAGCCGTACAGAAGGAGGAAGAGCCAGGTACATTTTCAAGTTTCTTCCTTTTGGGTTTGGTACGTTGAGAGTACAAGATGGATATGATGCTCGCATTGTATAAAATTATTGGTAGCAGTATGCTGGAGACAATGGGTTGTAGGACTATTGTTTGCGAGCGGGTCACAGATTTGGTCATGTGCGAAGAAAGTTGGAATGAATTTCAAAACTAACCAATGAGTCTGTCTTGCGTACAAAGATTTACTTCGCTGCTAAATAAACCCGAGCGCGTTTAGCAGGAGTGTCAAGCATAAATCAGGGACGTTTAAATTTGGTTAAAATGTTCTATTTATGGTAGTTCACAAGCGAGAATGTTACCTAACTTATATGGAATTGATGCCAAGTTTTTGTATTGAATGAGTGGAGTTGTTAAATTTTTTGTCCCCGCCATCCCCACCCCACCCCCAGAAAGAAGTATCCCTAACCGTGATGGAATATCACTTAGTAATATTCAGTCTTACCGAAGGCGATGGAGTACAAAAGAGTTGAGGAGAGTGGAATTTTCCGAAGGTTAAAGTGTCACTGTTCCCCTGACCAACACAGGAATGATGCTAACTTTGTTAAGGCGAGGATAACAGCTAGGTACTTGACTCCATAAAGAACTCGGACATGTGGGTGTATAGAACAGAAAAATATAGTGATACAATTACCGACTGAAACACCTGTTCATATAGAACTCGGACATGTGGGTGTATAGAACAGAAAAATATAGTGATACAATTACCGACTGAAACACCCCTTCATGAAATTACACCCTTCATATAAATCACAAATTAGGGAATACTAGAATTATAGCATTCGGAAATTCTAGAAATTAATTCTAGAAATCTCTTTTCACGTCTTCAAATGACAATTTCAATCCAAAAGTTTGGTAAGCTTCAGGTCGCTGTCACTGTTTCACCAACTCCCGTCTTTTGGGCCACTTTTCTCTTTAGGCCAGCACCCCTTGTCTCTCTTGCTCCGCTGATGATTGTCGAGAACTGCAGGGTACAAAATACGTTAACTAGTATTTTGTCTAAATACATGCTCTGGAATTATCCCGAGGGTATTTGTAAGACGAACCCTAACCACAGTGAATCTTCCTGCAGATGTGAATTTCCCTTTGGGATATTGAAAACGCATAACACATAATAACATAAATAATTACATAAACCCACCACCAAGTCCTAAATAATCACAAGGCTCCCAATTCTATAATGCCCCCACTAACTGCTCCAATACAACACTTACTATATGCATACTATCTCTACCCCTAGGGCAGCTTCAATGGCCAGGATTATTCTAGAACATAATCTATGTATCTAAAATATCATGCCATACCCCAAGACACAATTCTCCTCTCTAAAGTGATCCCTGATTGCATTATCTTGTAACACATATTACTAAGTATTATTGACATATCCCCTAGGCTAGAGCCAAAGTTACCTAGGTCAGGATACAAACCCCCACAATAACAGTGACACTTCAAAAGCAATGAATAGAATAAATAATTTATAATACCTTGAAACATCATTCCCCACATAACAAGGATAAATAATGTGACTTACTTCACTGGGCTTTGACTTGCTCTCCAGGTACAGACTGGCGCCACGATACATCCACACAGAACCGGTTACTGGTCAAATTAACTCAGGTGGTGACAATAAATAATATATGTTTTTTTGCATATAAAATGTTGACCTCGCAGGCTAAGCTTCAAGCATCTCAACAAGCCTGAATACAACTTAGTGCCCTCACAGGGTCTTACCACAACAGCAATAATAACCACACACCACGCCCACAGAGGACACAGCCAATCTTGTACAACTGTACCTTTCAAACCCTGGGAGTCAAGTGAGGAATATTCTCCAACTCTGAAATGAATGCATACCATGTACTGCTCAAAACAATACATAACACAAAACAAGACACAAACAAGACAAATATACAGGACACAAAGGGATAAAGCTACTACCTTCAAGGCAGGTGCAATCTAGCTTGTGCCATTCAGAGTCACTCAAGTGATACATAAGACAATACAATAGGGACTAGTATCTGCTGTGACATAAAGAATACATCAAGTTTATTTACTTCGTCCTCAGATTTAGTGTAAAGTATTTTTTTGGGTGAATATTGTAAGGATAACAAGCTCGTTCCTTTTTTCCTAGAACTGAATAAGTATTCACGCAAAGCAAATTGCTCTTTTTACCCATCATCAAAGTAGCTGTGCAGTTACTAGTGTATTGGAAACAATATTATACCTGCCATAAGTTTTGCCATATGCTACTGTGCATTATTTTTTGTTATTTTTTTTTTTTTAAATTGTATGTGCATTGTGTCACGTTTGTTTTTTCAAATAAGGCTTTGTTCTGTGCAGTGATAATCTTATCCTATAATCCCAGAGATATAAATATAAATATATTTAGAGGAAAATCTTGAAAAAGGTTGTAACAAAATTAACGCCGGGTCAGGCCAGATCTTTCTGGAAACCCTACACGTAATGGAGAGAATTGGTCTGGGAGGATGGGAGAGGGGGGGGGGTGGGTTTTAGTGGAATATTTAGGAACATTGCAGTTATTGTGTGTTGTTCTCCATCTCAATTAAAGACCTGTTATTTATGTGTAAATTAACACCTAGTTACTTAGTATTTTGCTGTTTGGATGCAGCCAGGGGTGGGACCTAGATTCCCCATCTCTTAGATTTTGTCTGTAACCCCACCAAAACACATATCCAGTACCACTAAACCCACTCCGAACTCTGTTGCTCCATTTACCCGAGCGAATCTTGCTATGAAATTGACTGACTTGCTACACAAGTGCAAAGATACTGGGCATTTTTTTTCCATTAACAGAAACTCTAGTGTTATCATCAATATAATGATAAACAAAATGGAGAAACTTTCAGCACATGTATTCAAAATAGTAAACACTTACTTATTGCCTCCACTCCACCCTCCAGTTTTATATTCTGGCTTTGCTTTCTTATTATGTGCAGGTTTGAGATGTAGTACATTTCTCCATCCGTGTTATTGTCAGATAATGAAATGAGAATGAGAATTAATAAAATTGTAAAAGAAATGTTTCCTTCCTCGACAGCATGACTTCATATCCGTCACTTCTTCAGTATCTACCTAAATGAAATATGTAGGCTGAATTTTAGACACAATAATGTCGTAGTCCACCAGAACAAGGTTAATTTGAGATTTTACACTCACACACTGCTGATCCAGTTCCAAGCTATGCACTGTTAAAATATGCTAAACCTCCGATATGTTCCTTTAAAGGCTAACTTGATGATGTTATCAGCTCTTCTAGAACAGGCTTTAATGTTAATGTTAAGTTTTGTTAACCCACGGCTTTACATAAATTCTCACTCAACCAAAGCATGTTCCTTTAACTTGATATTAAAACAACAACACCCTTGCGCCCATTGAAAGAAAATTAAACACCATCTATCCAAAAGTTGACAAATTTGTACTACCACTGTAAACATGTCATTTGAGACAGGTAAATATCTTTTTGTGATTTTGTGCTGGATCTGAGGAACTCAGCTAAATGGTTAAAGTATTAGACTAAATAGTCTTGTCACTCTAAACCGATGAACCTCGGCAAATTAATGGGTCGTTCCCTTACAAATTAAAAGTGGCATAAAAAATCCAGCCTGGTCTGATAGTGCTGTTTTTCAACCATTCACAACAAATTAACTGAGGTTTGTTAAACTTTGTTTCTAAAGTCATCTTTTTTATGAATTTTTCCTTCATGTCTTTCCATTGTAATATAGCTTGTAAATCTATTGCAATAAAAAAATTTTACATTTTTTTTTACATTTTATAATAATATTCTGTAACTACTGTAGTTGATACAACAATACTAGACATTTCACTAGTAGATGGGTTATAAATAAAAAATAAAAAATTTGACATTTCTGACATTACATAAGTTAGGGAAATCATTAAATGTTCTTAGATCTCTGTCTGTGGCTCTGACTCCCTCCCACCAAGAAAGTGTTAATCCCCCACCCCCTCCTATCACCCAAAGCAATCCGTTTTCGCCCTTAAAATTATTGGCTATCGTTGACTCATTCGAGTCTTCAAATGTAACATGCATGATCTACACTTTATGCAGAGTTCTTACGTCTACATGGCTTGTGTATTCCTATCTAGTAATTTTCTTTCATACTCTTTTCTGGACAGAGCCACCTATGGTGTCCACCATGGAACAGCTCCCCAAGAGACCTCCAGAAGACTTAAATTTGGAAGAGACTTGGGAAGATGACGAAACATCAGACAGAGACAATAAATTGGAATCCCAAGCCCCTGTAGCCGATTCAGATCCCTACTCTAGTCTCATTATGGACATGAAAGCCTCCATTTCACCTCCGAGTTAAGTACAGTCTAACTCTTACCAGATCAGGAAAGGCTTACCAGACGATAACCTCCTGAAGGCAGAAGAAGACAGAAAAGTTTGTTCCAATTCTGGTAGCGACGTGCCGAACGCTTCATCAATCCAAAATGACAAGCTGATGGAAGTTTCCCACAAAGGGATTAGAAATAGGACTAAAGTTGAAGAAGAATCGGAAAGTGATTCGATCCAGCTACCAGAAAGACCTGCCGGTCTCAAACTTTCAGAATCACAAACTTTTTGAGCCACCGATGTTGCAGCTTCTTAAAAGATATATTTATTATTATTATTTGTTTCATCACATAGTATTACAAGGTGAACAAGACAATAAAAGTACAAATAAGTAAAAAATGTGAAAGGAAGTCAACTAAGAAACCCTTTTGGGCTTAATCGAATAGAGTACTCCCTATCTATATGTACATATATATATGTAAATATATATATATATATATATATATATATATATATATAGGCCGGAACGGAAAAGGTAGGTTTTCTAAGGGCTATGCAGACATAGTTGTGATACGTGGCGTGACGTACAGGTTGGTGCCACTGAGAGAAGAGGCCGAGCCACTCCTTGAAAACTAATATATATGGCATTCGGTGAGGTTACTCGACCGTAGCTTAGAACTGCACTGATTGTGCTTTACGTTTACAAATTAGCATAATAATACACCATTTAAGAATTGCATAACATCAATTAGCGTAGTTAACCTTTAAAGTAACATGCTACATCATAACAATATATATATATATATATATATATATAAACTGTATATATATATATATATATATAAACTGTATATATATATATATATATATATAAACTGTATATATATGTAAGCTTTTCTACTTCTTTTTTTTGTATCACCATGTGTGTAAATATTGAAAGATATGCAGTATTTTTTCCTTGAAATAGCAAGAGATATAATAGAGAACACTGTTATGGAAGCTGTACTAAAAACTCTTGAAAAAACTGCTCTCCTAAATTTTAAGGAATAGTTTGGCAGAATTTTTTTCTGGGGAAATCTATCTTTATTTCATGCATAGTCTTGACTACTTCTGCAATACCATAAGACCATCTCTGCCCTGCACCTAAAAATACTGGGTTTTTTATTCTCTCTTGCATGTTTTCAAAAGTGCCCTTCTCAAGGGTATCATGTTGAAAATTTTCTCATATTTACAGATGGAAATTATGAAGTTATGTCAATTGAGGTCATCAGCGGCCAAAATACAAAAACCTTGTAGTCTAGTTTAGTGAATATCTGTAGCATCGGTAAAATGTCATAATTAGGTGGTAGGTCCCCCTCACTGAGCATTACACTTTGAGCAGTTCTGTTAAGAGGTCAAATGTAAATTGGAGTCATCAGCTGCCAAAAGCCTGAAATCCTTGTCGACATCAAAATCAAAGCTGCGATTATCCTCATGCTCAGAAATGTACAAGATCTGAATGTTCTATGAAGAGGTCAAAGGTCACTTAGGGTCAAATTCTGACCACCTTGACCAGGCGCATATCCAGGGGGGGGCGTTGGGGGCACGCATATCCAGGTGGGGCGTTGGGGGCGTGCGCCCCCCAGGTAAGAAATAGAGGCGAGAAAAAAAGAGAGAAGAAAAAAGGGAAAAAGAGGGGAAAGAAGGGGAGGAAGGAAGGGAAAAGAAAAAGAAGAAATAGAGGAAATGGAGAAAAGGAGGGAGTAGAAAAAAGGGCAAGCAACTGGGAAGAGAAAAAAGAACAGTGACATAATTACAGGGCTGATCCCTATTATACACATAGGGTAGCCAGTGACGGATCGATGATTTTGGAAGGGGTGTGCGCCTCACCCTACCCCTTACACCGACAACTCCATTTTGACGTTTTCATATTTCCTCTCTCTCTAATATATATATATTTATATATATATATATATATATATATATATTAGTGATATATATATTAGAGAAAAGGAGGGAGTACCTTTTCTCTAATATATATATATATATATATATATTAGTTAGTCTAATACCGAAATGCATCATGTTATCCGACGACTCGGTCGAGTTCAAGACCAGCCACAGTTGGTTTCATAGCACAATTGTACAACTGTTTATATATATATATATATATATATATATATATATATGAAATAGAAAGGACATTCCACTTAAGTGGAATTGTATCCACTTAAGTAGAATACAATTCCACTTAAGTGAAATGCATTTCCACTTAAGTGAAATACAATCCCCTTAAGTGAAATAGATTTAGCTTAAGTAAGATGCAGTGACAAGTTGATGAATTCAGCTTAAGTAAAATACAATTAAGCTTAAGTGGAATGGTATTCCACTTAAGTGAAATAGAATTCCACGTAAGTTAAATAGTATTCTGCTTAAGTGATATTGAATTCCACTTAAGTGAAATGTATTCGACTTAAGTCGAATTGCGAGGTAAATGTTAAAACGGCTTGCCATACGTGCACTGACCTAAATGGAGTGTAACCACTCCCGATTTTGCAATTTCCCAAGATCAGGCCCGAAAAATCCCAAGAAATACCAAGAACACTGTGCTGTATGGATTTCTAGCAATATCCGAGATCTAGGGATGAATATCCCAAGATCTTACCTAAACTGAAGGCAGATAGAGAATCGAAACCTTCAGTGTACTGAACTTGAAACTGTGCGTCTTTCAAAATGAAAAGAATGTGGGGAATTGCACAATAAACAAATCAAAGTTATTTATTTCAGTCTCATTTCAATTATTCGAATTTGTTAAGCAAACAGCAGATATCACATCATATAAGTGAGCATGAAAATGGCGTTCCAGGATGAACAGCCTTCAAACCATGGGCGCAGATCCTGGTGCGGACAGCGGGACGCGTCCCCATCAACTTTTTCAGTAGTGGGGACATGATATACCGTGTCCCAACCAATTTGTCTTGACCAATAGCTGCATTTCAAGTTCCCCTGTATTGAACTTTGGCGCAGTTAGGCCCAGCCCCCCGGTTCCTACGCCCTTGCTAACCACTGCGTCACAGCAACTGTTGAGAAATAATGCTAATTTTTTCTTCAAAATGGAACGGAGGGTGATGTTCAAAATGCTGTACTTGTAAACAGGATAACTCAACACGTACACCTTTATTGAACTTCATATTTCAAATGGTCTTAAACTTGGCATTATTTTCAGTGAATAATACTACATGACTCTAGGTTTGGCAGTAACTTGTAAAAATGTTCCATAGTGAAAATAAAACAATGTCATGTAACTCATTAATTATTAAAGGGGTGGCCGAGCTGCTTTTCTTGCTCAAATTGATCAAAGAATATGTCCATGTGCTCATACATAGAGCATCTCTGGGTATTGAAACATTTTGGAATATAAATTCTACATTTGTGAGTCCTTAAAAGATCTTAATTCTTTTGATTGCCTTGTTGCTAAAGTAATGGTCAAGGCAACGTTTCCTGAATCTGCATAGCTCATGTCGCGGAGCGGTTGAAAACTATTAATATACAACAAACAGTTAAAACAACAGTATCAGACAGTATTTTATCACCCTCCGTTCCATTTTTGAAGAAAAAATTACGATTAAAACATTGAACACTTCTATCGCTTAGCATACAATTTCCGAGGAAACAACACCGTGAAACTGGAGAACATTTATGAATAAGAAAGGTTTGATTTGACTGCTTTAAAATAACGTATGACTGGCAAGACGCGTCGAGCGCTCTCTATCGGCCTCTTTTTTGGTCAGTTTGCAACTTCAGAGGAACAATAGAAACTCGAAAAAATACTTTTAAAACGAACAAAGGATTCACAAACCTTTGTTCTGCCTAAAAGATAAGCAGAATGAAAATAAAATAAAACTGTTAGCAAACTGCTTATCCACTAGAGAGCCTGTGTAATAGAATGTGTAAAAGTTTCGATCCTAGCAGAATCTTCTTCAGAGGCTAAAAAAATAAGATAAGCTGAAAGTTTGGTTTATTGTAGATTTGTGTGCGCGGAATTAGCCCGATTGATACGGGGAAAGGTGATTAATTTGCTCTAGGTGGGTTATGGTTCGGTTATCTATAATTCTTTCGAAAATCTTACCTAAGGCTGGGAGGAGACTAACTGGTCGATAGTTTTGAATTTTGGTGCGGTCTTTACTTAGTTTCGGTATTAAAATCTTTTTGGCGGATTTCCATGGGATTGGGAAATAACCCAGTGTAAGGAGTTCGTTAAATAGTGGGAAAATATGAGAGTTAATGAATATCGGAGGGGAGTTTTTAGGCATTTGGTCATTTATGTTGTCAGGACCAGTGGAGGATGCATGTTTTAGTGGCACTATACCAATTGTTGATATCTATTTTATTGAGCAGAGGGATGTTTTTTGTTGAGACATCCTAATGGGTTGGTGTTAAAGCTGGTTGCATTACTGATAATTGTACGGTCTATTTCGTGTTTACAGCTGATATCGTATGGGGGGCCATCGTAGATATTGAATATACTTTCAAAGTACGATTCAATTAGCTTTATTTGGTCTTGAGTTTTTGTGATGAGGTTACCTACGTTATCTCTAATCTAAGGCCTTGGTCTGTTTTACCTGTGTTTGGTGTTGTAATGGGGTTAATGATTTTTTTTTTAACTTTTCCAAAAGTGTTTCTGGTTTTTATCATTAATGATTAAATCGCAGTTGTTTTGGACGCGCTTTTGTTCATCCGCCAATATTTGTCTGTTTATTGCTATTTAAGTTGGTTAATTTGGGTTTTTAGAGTTGGGTCTCGGGAGATGATATAAGTTCTACGTAGGCGACGTCTGAGTTTCATAAGTGTAAGAATATTCTTATTTAGTTTTCGTTTTCTGTTTTGTTTTTAAGGGACAGTGTCTTTTGAAAGTATAGAAGATATGATGGGCAACGCTGTCACAGTAATTGTCGATGTAATTTAGCTCGTTGTTTTGGTTGTTGTATTTTGGGAGTCTGTTTTATTTTAATTATACGTCAAGTCGTTATTTGGCATGCACTTGAGGTTTATGTCTAGCTCAAAAACGAGTGGAAAATGGTCACTGATTTAGTCATCTTCTAGGATTTGTATCGAATGTGTTTTAGTTGCGAGGTGATTTGAGGTTATATGGGTAGTCAAGTAGTTCTGTAATATTGTTTATTGAGTTCATCCTAGGTTTGGTATTTTGGTTAATTATCGTTAAGTTGTATTTATCACATATTTCTAAGAGAGACTTGCCTTTTTCAGAAAAAATATTGTGGTGGGCATTTACTAGGAGTTTTTTTATTTTTATTAGAACATTTTTTTAATTATATCGGTGGATATGGGCTCATTTGGGGGACTATAATCATACCACGAAAGTGTCCATTAGCTGTAGGTTGCATTGAGGGTGTGTTATTCTTGCGTCAAATGGCGTACCATGGAAGGGGGAGGGGGGTTTGGGTGGTCTATCTGGCAGTGGCGGAGCGTCCATACAGTCAGGGGGGCGGATGCCCCCCTGACGGACTCAAATGGACTGCTGGCGCCCTTTTCAGCTTGTTACCACTTTTTATTTATATGCGATTATTGACGTTTTTAATGCGCTCTCATCTACCTATTGACATTTGTCACATTTTTTTTGGCGATGACACCTATTTATTCTTCATTTATCTGCATATTAGCAAGGCCCGGAAAGGGTCATTTCCGGCGATCTAGGGAGCATCTTTATTGAAAAATTTCTCTACGCTCCGCGCCTACTCGTGGTGGCGCTCCGCTTAGATAGTGTCGAAAGCGCCCCCACAGACCATCCTCGCCCCCCTCGACCATTACCCCTAATTCTAAAATAAACTTCAGATTCGTAATCAGCGTGTCGCGAATAAGATACACATTTATCGCCTTTGCGACAAAAAGTTTTTGCACCTAAAAAAACCGTAAGGGGTACGTACCTCTAACAGTTTTTTGCCAAAATTGACCCATTTATTCATAAATGTCAAGATAAAACTCAAGATGACAAACAAAGGTTTTATTTGACTGTTTTGAAATCACGTATCACTGGCAAGATGCGTCGTGCACCCTCTTATGACACTTATTTCGCTCAGTTTGCAACTTCAGAGGAACAATAGAAAACCGAAGAACTTTTCGGGACAACAAAAGGTTTTATAACCTTTGTTCGTCGTAAAAGTTTTTCGGTCTTACTTTTCTTTGAGGTGAAAAAAAAAATTGTCGCAAAAGCGATAAATGTGTATCTTTTCTGGTAGTTCGTGACACGCTGATTACGAATCTGAAGTTTATTTTGGAATTAGGTGCTGTGTTGGGGCGTGGGGGGCAAAAAACCTGATTTGCAGTTTTCCCAAAACTGACCCAGAATCGATCCAAAATCGATTTCGCCCAAATGACGTAACAGGGGGTAACCGATGCTCAGGAGCCCAAATTTGCAACTCCCAGGTCCATATCTGCTTCCGTGCGGTTTTGAGTAAGCTTAGCTACCTTTAAGAAACCATCGGACATTGGGTGTGCAAATCCCTAATAATTTTATTAGAATTGATAATACCATTGTTTATGACAAAAAGCTTTTACGACGCCGGTTTACTGTTTGTTAGGGATATGTTTTTGCTAGATGGGAAGAAATTGTCCAAATAATGCTTTTCTGACCAGTCTTCTACATTGTTAAGCTATTGTATGCTTTATAGAAGACTTCCTTTCACATTGTATATTTGCACGTGAAAAAACAAAATAAATCAAATCAAATAACTAATAATTATTTCTAAACAGTTACTGTGGTTAGTGTTATGTACATAGAAAGTAAGACAAACTCTCTGTCTAGAATTCAACTCCCAGAGGATGTATTGTTTTGGTATTTCTTTTCCTCATTTTGCAGTTAAAATATTAGAAAAGCCTATCATTTCTCAATTAACAGTTACTGTGGCGAAGTTGTTATGTTGTATAATTTTGCATATTTATTATTGTTTTTTACAATGAAATTGTCAATAAACTGAAAAAAAAAAATTGAGACATACTCCTTGTCTTGAATTCAAACACCAGAGGATGCATTTGATTTTCTATTTATTTGCCTTCTAATGTTGTGAAGATTAAATATTAGAAACGAGTATTAAATCTCAACAGTTCTCGTGGCGCAGTTGGTAGTGCTCTGGACTGGACAGACAGACAAACTCCATGTCTCCGGTTCGAACCCCAGACAGAGCATTTTATATTTTTGCTCTTTTACTGATTCCATTCTGGACTCTGAAGTTTAAATATTAGAAACGAGCATTAATTCTCACAGTTCTAGTGGCGCAGTTGGTAGTGCTCTGGACTGGAGAGACAGACAAACTCCATGTCTCCGGTTCGAACCCCAGACAGAGCATTTTATATTTTACTGATTTCATTCTGGACTATGAAGTTTAAATATTAGAAACGAGCATTAATTCTCAACAGTTCTAGTGGCGCAGTTGGTAGTGCTCTGGACTGGAGAGACAGACAAACTCCATGTCTCCGGTTCGAACCCCAGACAGAGCATTTTGCTCTTTTACTGATTTCATTCTGGACTATGAAGTTTAAATATTAGAAACGAGCATTAATTCTCAACAGTTCTAGTGGCGCACTGTTGGTAGTGCTCTGGACTGGAGAGACCGACAAACTCCATGTCTCCGGTTCGAACCCCAGACAGAGCATTTTATATTTTGCTCTTTTACTGATTCCATTCTGGACTTTGAAGTTTAAATATTAGAAACGAGCATTAATTCTCAACAGTTCTAGTGGCGCAGTTGGTAGTGCTCTGGACTGGAGAGACAGACAAACTCCATGTCTCCGGTTCGAACCCCAGACAGAGCATTTTGCTCTTTTACTGATTTCATTCTGGACTATGAAGTTTAAATATTAGAAACGAGCATTAATTCTCAACAGTTCTAGTGGCGCAGTTGGTAGTGCTCTGGACTGGAGAGACAGACAAACTCCATGTCTCCGGTTCAAACCCCAGACAGTGCATTTTATATTTTGCTCTTTACTGATTCCATTCTGGACTCTGAAGTTTAAATATTAGAAACGAGCATTAATTCTCAACAGTTCTTGTGGCGCAGTTGGTAGTGCTCTGGACTGGAGAGACAGACAAACTCCATGTCTCCGGTTCGATTCCCAGACAGAGCATCATGTCTGTGGTTCATGTCCAGACAGAGCCTTTTACTTTTCAACCCTCTGGAGGGAGTGGAAGTATAAATATAAGAAACGAAGTTTCTCCAGAGGGAACCGAAATGGTGTAATTGGTTATTCCATCGTTCAGTAAGCGATTGGTTTGGATTGCATCGGTTCAAGTCCCAGGTGAGTATTTGAAAAAGGAGTTCTGACAAGTGGATAAGGTGAATCCCAAAGGTGGGCGGTCCCCCTCCTCCTGACAGGTGGGTAAGGTGAGTACCAAGGTGAGAGGTGAGAGGGGGTGAAGGTGTGGACAAGGTGAGGTCGCCGCCACCCCTCCCCCTGACAAGGTTCACGCGCGGACAAGTGGAGTTCGCCGCCACCCCTCCCCCTGACAAGGTTCACGCGCGGACAAGTGGAGTTCGCCGCCACCCCTTCCCCCCTGACTAGCTAGTCGGGGGAGGAGGAGGAGGAGGAGTAGTGGAGAAAATGTTTTATAAAAACGACTAAGTCCACACAGCAGGATCTTTAAATATTTGCACGCGCGGACAAGTGGAGTTCGCCGCCACCCCTTCCCCCCTGACTAGCTAGTCGGGGGAGGAGGAGGAGGAGGAGTAGTGGAGAAAATGTTTTATAAAAACGACTAAGTCCACACAGCAGGATCTTTAAATATTTGTAAAGCTCTAGAAACTAGAGGCCCACCTAATGGTCTAGTGGTAAAGACTTTTGCTTTTGCATCTCAAGGTCCCTGGCTCAAACTCAACCTCTGCTTTTCCTTTTACAATACTCATGTAAAAGGAAGAAAAAAAAGGAAAAAAATAAGAAAAAAGAGTGATACTTTGAAATGACGTCTTTTTTTTAATGACAAATCAGTTCATGGACAGGATATACCTTCATCCCTCCCACCACAGTTAATACCCTTCAACTACCTGTCCAGACACAGGTTATCCCTCATCAAATTATTATGCAAATACTAATCAAGACATGCAATACATATTTCATAAACATTCTTAGTGATACCTGCATCTACTATTGAGATGGTTGGTTGACAACAGACAGTTATTTTCTATAATGTTTCTATTATTTATAATATCAGCCTGGAGGGCAGTTATTTAATGATACTAAGCAGTCACATGTACATATGGGATAAGCCTATGGCCTTTTTACTTCACACCAGGTAGCTATCCAATTCACACCAGTACATTCTTTTTGGACATTTTTTTTTTTAAATTTGGAAGACCATTTCAACGTGAGGGGAAAAAGAATTGATTTCTCCTAGATAAAAATAATAACCCCATCTTACTTTAGCCAGACAGGGCTTGAATCCATAGGTTTGCTTGACGACAATTTCCCAACAAAAAGGAGTTGGCCTTCCATGGCTGATTGATGATTCAGTTTACAATACCATGGCACCCCTGCTACCATCAATAAAATTGTCTTTAACTTTCATTTATTAACTAAACCTGATTTTGAATTAATTCTAGATAACTTAATTTTTACATTTTTGCCCTCCAGTTTGAAAAAGGAAACGATACTACCATAGCACAAACAACATATATGTGGAAAGGTTGCTCCCTTTCATTGCTGTCTCAATCACACAGCCCCCCCCCCCCCCGCTCCGACTACCACACCCCAAATTATATACACGAAGTGTGCATTATTGAAAGTTTCTTTAAATATAGCCTTATCAGTAAACCTGTGCTACTGCAAACTGAAAATTCAATTCAAAGATTCTCCCTCTTCACTTTCATTTCTCCTTCTCTATCCTTTGCCTCACCACCCCCCCCCCCCCACCCCTGGTCCTTCCAACTACCATCCATAACTCCTGCCAATATTAAATTCAGTCACCTTAACATCCCCCCATAAAGTGTCAGTCAGTCAAGCACCACAATGTTTGTAGACCAAGAAATCAACAACCGAAACCCATTTTTAAAACTTTAAAGCCCCATCAAATAAAGATGCTGTTTTTTTCTTCTTTTTCTCTAAACAAGATAAACACACAAACACCAAATCCAAAATATATAAAATTCCAATTCCCATTTTGAATATTCTTCAAATTTTGTTTGCCAAGCCACGTTAAAAAAGTGAGTGTTATTCTTTTTGGCCTTCCCCCATCTTTGTGTTTGCATTGCAACAAGGTGTAGTTTTCTATACTAAAAAAAAAGAAATCAAATCAAATAAAACTTAAATAAAAGATGATTACAGCACATGCAGGAGAAGAGTGAGAGCCCTCCCAAATACTACCGGCTTATGTATACAAAAGACCTTTTTTCCAAAATCCTTTTTCCGACATCGTGGCAAATCGAGAGTTACTTTTCACCCCCGCTCCACCATCCATGCAGGAACCCACCCAGACCCCCTTGCGGGGACGATTTATTCTGTTCCAGTTTCTCGTCCAAGGAGGGTAACTCTATATGGTTCAGAGCTATGTCAAAGAAGAGCGGTTTGCACGGTGACGGCTTAAAGTCCAGTGGAAATGTGGTGAAGTTGGGCTTGGCGGCCAGGTCCGGCTGGTTGGCGTTGTACCGGTCAAGCCATTCCGCCAGCGGTCGATTGTCCTTCAGACCGAGTTGCGCCATTCCTTTGCTGATGGAAGGTTCACTGGAATCTGAAAAATGAACGCAGAGAGGTTCTTGGTAAGCCATGGTTTTTTTTTTTAAGTATTCTTGGGTGGAGGGTATTTTCTATGGGTGAGGATAATCCGGAGGGTGGGGGAAGTCAATTCAATTAACTGTGAGAAATGTCATTGAATTAGGAACCACCTAAGGCCTATTCTCATCTTTGTAGTAACTTTGTCACCTTGAGCTACGTGACAGTTCATAAGTAGGGGGGGTATATTCGAGTGGAATTTGGGATTCGAATCCCTGAATAGAGAAAGTTTACAAAAACTTGTTAATTTGCAGTCATTTTTTGTTATTGCTGTCACAAACAGAAATGGATACCCACTTTCTATTATTTGTAGATGACAGAGACTGGTTCAATCGCAGTCTACAAGGCCAGATAAACTCTTTATATTTTTGCTTTCAATTTCTTTATTCTGACAAATTTCGATAGTACAAAAAACGGCAGTTTTGATCGGGCTTTTGATACTTCCTTGTGATCCCTGGACATCATACATTCATCTACAAGCAAAAATAACTGTTGTCTGTCCTGTCCACCACAATAATCCTATTGTAATATTTTCAGACCCTAAGGGCTAATAGGTCTCTTCCCACACCCCCCCCCAAAAAAAAAAAGGTGTGAAAAGGGACGGTGCTGCTTCCAACCGAATGAATCTTTTCACTCATTGTTTAACCAAAAAGAAAAATTTGGGAAAGAAAACAACAGATTATTAATATAAAGGCCATATTTCTCTGAATCATTGTCTATGCTCTGATGGAATACATTTGTTCCAGTAGCAGGGTTCAATTCCCAGGTTCCAAATGGACACGGCAGTTTAATCTGCATTTTCCTGACGATCAGACCCAAAAGATAACATCGACATGTCTCTCCACCGTTATCCCAAAGAAGAACCCTTTCAGAAACTCAAGGGTACTAAAGGGATTTCTTCCTTTTAAATTAACCAGGGTCCTACACAAAATTAACAGGGTAGTAACATGATGGTCTCTGCCTGATTCCCCCTCCCCCCACCCAATTTCTTTTCTTAATTTTTTGGTATTCATCCTTTCATATATAGTCCATCTTGCATTTTGCCTTTTGAAAAACAAGAATCCTTAATCTTCATCCAAAGCAGCAAAAAGTTTCTTTCCAAACACAGTAAATTGAATATTATTATTATTATTATTATGATTATTATTATATTATTATTAAGTACATACCTAGAATGGAGGCCACCTGAGCAGAGTACTTCAAGCCGTTGATATCTTGTGCAAGAGTGTCCAATTCCTCTACCTCCACCTATTGATTAAATGAAACCAAAACCTAATCATGATGTCTTCCACATTAAGTGTTTAGGGAGTGTCACTACCCGACAAGCCCTATAGGTTTTTTTTAGTACACTTCCTTTCACAAGTTTTGTTTCTTATCTCCTTCTATGTCATATGTCATACTTATGTTAAAATAGAACAAAAATCAATAAATGAAATGAAATAAATGAAATTAGTTACCTTTTTTTTTAATTCGCGTAAAAGTTTTGTTTTTGTTGTTGTTGATATCAAAACAAAAGGAGTTTAACCCCTGGTCGACCTGGCGAGAGGTCCTACGGGGGATAATAAGTTTGTTTTTATAGAATAGACATTTTTTTTTTTTTCTTGGAGAGGTTGTCTATGTTCAGTCAAGGAATTGCTGGTAAATGAAGTCTTATATATTTACATAGGACAGGATAGCCATAATCATACCCGAGGTCAGAGTCGAAGAGTCAATTAGGGAGGGAATTCTAAAGGAGAGGAATTTTTTAAGTACTGAGAATTGTGGAGACGGAGTGGTTTCTATTGTTTGGGTAGGGAGTGGTTGTGGTTTCTATTGTTTGGTAACAATATAATCTGTATATATAAGTATACTTGGGCCTAGACCCATTAAGGAAAGGATTTTTTTAATGGAATGAGACTTTAAGTAGTAACAATTGTGAATACAGAAAGGGTTTGGTTTTTGGGTAGTGAGTTGTTGCGACTCTGTATTTCAGGGGGAGGTCTTCAATCAAAGGGTCGTTCTCGAGGTTGTTTTTGTATAACTTGGTGTTGAATTCTTCAAGTCGGGTGAAAGTAGATTTTGTTTCCTGCACGGAGAACGTACAAAGTAGCAATATAGGTAGGGATTTTGAGTGCGAGTCGATAAGCTGTGGTGTGGATTCTGTTTAAAATTTGTTTATTGGGATTAGAGATGGTAAGCAGGGAGATTCTCCCGTAACTGAGAATCGGTTTTACTTTGGATTTATAGATTTGGATAATTGTTTTTGGAGGGAAGTTATATTTGTGTGAGAGGATTTGAATGGATTTAAGTTGGAACCAGCAGCGTCCTGCAGTTCTGTTACAAAGTAGATTAAACGATAATTTGCTATCGAAAGTGGTACCAAGGAAGGTTGCATTAGGAGTAGCAGTGATTGAGGTGTCGAAAAGATTAATTTTGGAAATATGGTTATGGTACTTTGAGTTTATTATGGAGAAATTGGCTAGGTTAGATTTTGAGGGATATATTTTTGTTCTCCACATCGAGCACCAATTTTCGAGATGTGTAATTGCTCTTTTAATATTTAGTTCCGTCACATAGATATTTTTACTGGTGCTCCAAATGGCTATATCGTCAGTGTACTCACTATAGTTGCATTCAGATAGAGGGGGGATGTTCAAATCATTAACAAATAGGGTGCAGGGGAGAGGGCTGAGAACAGCGCCCTGTGGAGTACCTGCACCAAGTGGAATAGGTTTTGATTGTTGGTTTTTGTAGCATATTTTGGCATTGCGCTCACTAACGAAAGAGGAAAGAAGTCTGGTGTAATTGGAGGGGAGATTAAAGTTAAGTAGTTAAATTCTTATGCCGTTGTGCCAAGTTTTGTCGAACGCCTTTTCGGCATCAAGGAAGAGGGCAGTGGTATCATGTTTTTTTATGAAGCCGATGCTTTCTTTGGAAAGGTGGAAAGTTTGGTTTATTGTAGATTTGTGTGCGCGGAATTAGCCTGGCTGATACTGGCAAAGTGATTAATTTGCTCAAGGTGGTTTCTGGTGCGGTTATCTATAATTCTTTCGAAAATCTTACCTAAGGCTGGTAGGAGACTAATTGGTTGATAGTTTTGAATTTTGGTGTGTCTTTACTTATTTCGGTATTAAAATCATTTTGGCGGATTTCCACAGGGTTGGGAAATGACCCAGTCTAAGGAGTTTGTTAAATAATGGGAAAATATGAGAGTTAATGAATATCGGAGGCCGACGGAGGGGAATCATTTAGCATTAGGTCATTTATGTTGTCAAGACCAGGGGAGGAGGCATTTTTGCATATTCAGTGGCACTATACCAATCATTTATATCTATTTCTTTGAGTAGAGGGATGTTTTTGTTGAGACATCCTTAGAAGTTGGGGATAAAGCTGGTTGCATTAGAGATAATTGTACGGTCTATTTTGTGTTGGAATCTGTTATCGTATGGAGGGCCATCTAAGATATTGAATATAGTTTTCAAGTATGATTCACTAAGCTTTATTTGGTCTTAAGTTTTTGTGATGAGGTTACCTACTTTATCTCTAAGGCATTCGTCTGTATTACCTGTGTTTGGGTTGTAATGGGTTTATGATATTTTTTTTATTTTTCCAAAAGTGTTTTGGGTTTTTGTCATTAATGATTGAATCGCATTTGTTTTGGATTTGGTTTTGGTCGACCGCCGATATTTGTCTATTTATTTGTTTTTTTAGGTTGGTTAATTTAGGTTTTTAGAGTTGGATCTGGGGAGATCATATAGGTTCTATGTAGGCGACGTCTGAGTTATTTAGTGTAAGAATATTCCTATTTAGTTTTGGATTTCTGTTTTGTTTTTAATGGGCAGTGTTGTTTGAAAGTATTAAAGATATGTTGGGCAATGCTGTCACAATATATGCCAATGTAATTTAGCTTGTTGTTGTGGTAATTGGCAATAGTGTTGTTTGTTATGATCCCTTTTTAAATGATGTCCAGTCTGTTTTATTGTAATTATACGTTAATTCGTTATTTTGGATGCGACTGAGGTTTATGTCTAGCTCAAAAAGGAGTGGAAAATGGTCACTGATTAGGTCATCTTCTAGGATTTGAATCGAATGAGTTTTAGTTGCAAGGTGGTTTGAGGTTATGGCGTAGTCAAGTAGTTCAGTATTATTGTTTATTGGGTTTATCCTAGTTTTGGTATTTTGGTTAATTATTGTTAAGTTGTGTTTATCACATATTTCTAAGAGGGATATGCCTTTTTCAGATATTTTGGTGCTACCAAAAATGATGTGGTGGGCATTTAAATCTCCTAGTAGTATTGTATTTTTATTAGAAATTTTTTTGATTGTGGATATGGGCTCATTTGGGGACTATAATAGCTAATAATGTGGAGAGGTTTATTGTCTCTTTCGAGTACAATTTCAATTGTTTGGGTTTGTTTGGGAGGAGGGTGGCTTTGAGGTTGTTTTTTTCAGCAATAAGTACTCCTCCCATAGAGCGAGAGATATCGCGTCTGAAAGTTTGGTAACCAGGGATGCTAAGGTGGGAATTTTTATTTAGTTTAGTTTCGTTTAACGAAATGATATCCGGGGAGTGGTTGGCGAATATAGTAAGTAGGAGGCTTAATTTTGGAAGGATACTGTTGATGTTTAGGTGGAGGAACTTGACCGAAGGAGGGAGTGTGCTTGTCATGTAGGTGATTGAGGGGGGCTAAATATTGAAGGATGGTGGAGACGTTCCATAATTACAGTTTCTGGGATATTTAAGTTTAGGTGTTTTAGTGCTAACACGGTGGCGTAACTGGCAAGGTCTTCAGATTTAATATTAATGTTGGCTTTTTCGAAGGTGTATTGTACTAATTCAATTACAAAGGTTGCGATATTAATTTGTTATTTCAATTTTAGGGGTAAAATTGGTTACATTCGCGTAGGTTCTTTGTTCTTGTTGTTTGTTATTATTTTCAGTTTTAGCTTCTTTAAATTTTGGGCATCCTTTGTAAAGGGCGACATGAGTCCCTGAGCAATTGGCACATTTTGGGTTTTCTTTTTGTTTGGGACAGTCTTTAACTCTGTGGTTTTCACCACATCTGAGACATATGGTTTGATTTTTGCAAGTATGGTGGGTGTGTCCAAAAAGTTGACATTTGAAACATTGAGTGATTTGGGGGGGTTCGTGGTATTCTTCTGTTTTGTGTTTAGAGTATCCTAAGTAGAAACCTTGTTTGATTAGGGATTGTTGAGGCTCTTGTTCTTCAAACGTCATTTTTACTTTCCAAGTTGTATTGTTTGTGGCATGACTAATGAGTCTTTTAGTTTGTATTGGGGTGTATTCTTGGTCTTTGAGTTCTTGTTCAATATCTTTGATTTGAATTTCAGGGTTTATGCCACAGGCTACTACGGAGAAGTTTCTTTGTCATACTTTTTTTGGGATTCTTGGTTTGGGGTTGCCTAGTTTAGTCTTTTGAGTCCATGGTTTCAGGAGGATATTTGCAGATTTAGGGTCATGGGGGTGATTAGGATGTCGTTACTAGGAAGACGGTTTATATTTGAGATCATGGCATTTGGTTTTTCTTCATTGATTAGTTTAGCAAGTGTTTATTGGGTTTTTTGATAGTTCTGGTAAGATTCCTGATACAATGATTGTTTGAGCGGACTTTTTGGTGGTTGGTTTGGAGTTAGGAGATGGGTTTATTTCAACGTAGATTGGACGTTGTCTTTTTTGGCTATTTTTGTACAGGGATCCAGTCATTAATGTCTATGTCAAAATCAGAGAGGCTTAGGTTTTGACTAGGGGGGCGGTTATAGGTGGGTAAGGGGTTGTCATATTGGCAAAACAGCCCCTCCCTACGGGTTTTAAAATGGCTTCTATACAATGAAATTGATCATAAACTTCACTTACCAGAAAGAATTAGTCTCCAGCCTAAGACGGCGGACGGAAAGAATAGGAACTCCTTTTGAAGAGACACACTATGAATCGAAAGTGTACTCGGCAGCGTTGTGTTGGTATCCAAGGACGCGTACGTTTTGTAAATGGCGAGTAAGTCATAGAGTGAAGGATGATGGGGTGGCGCTATGTCAAAAAGCTAACTGTTGGCCAACATAATCCACAGAACCCTAAGGAAAGGAGAGGAATGCAAAAGAAATTAGCCAGTTTTCTTCAAAGTAAGTCTCGTACATTTAGCACAAAACATTAAACACTAATTAGCAACTAATTCCAACAAATTTTAGGCTGTGATTGAAACTTTACTGGTAGAAACATAATTAAATATATATTACATTTTTATGAACCTTTCTTTCTTATGACTAACCTTGACTGTATATTGCAGCTTTCCAGCTTAGCTGGTGTTTTTCCATCAAATCAGCTCATCTTTGAATTTTCTGATCTTGACAACAATCAACTGTCTTTTTAATTTACCACAACCGAGACCACACTAATTGGCAACTCTTTCCAACAATCTAAGGCAACAATCATCAATTTAAGACAACCAAATTACTAATTACAAAATGATGCCAACAAACTAAGGCACCGGGTCTCATTAATTTAGCACAAAACAGACCACACTAATTAGCAACTCATATCAATAAACTAAGGCAGAACTTATCAATTTAATACAAACACACCACACCAATTACCGACTGGTTCCAATAGGCTAAGGCTGAGGTCTTATACATTTAGCACAAAAATATCTCCTACATTTCTAATTAAAAACTAATACCAATAAACTAAGGCACCATGTCTCAATAATTTAGCACAAAAACAGACTACATTAATTAGTATCTCATGCCAATAAACTAAGACACCAATTAGCTTCATTTTGGTGTTGTCATGGTTGCTTGGAATGAGTGGAATGTGTTACTCTGTACAAACTATATCATGGAACTTGTTCAGCCTTTCTGTAAGAATAGTAGTTTAGCACAAAAAAAACAACATCAAATACCGACTGGATCCAACAGGCTAAGGCACCATGTCTCATACATTTAGCACAATAACAAGAACACACCAAATACCCACTGGTTCCAACAGGCTAAGGCACTGTGTCTCGTACACTTAGCACAAAAACAGACAACACCAAATACCGACTGGTTCGAACAGGCTAAGGCACTGTGTCTCGTACATTTAGCACAAAAACTGACCACACCAAATGCCAACTTGTTCCAACAGGCTAAGGCACTGTGTCTCGTACATTTAGCACAAAAACTGACCACACCAAATACCTTTTTCAATAGGCTAAGGCACTGTGTCTCGTACAGTTAGCACAAAAACAGACCACACCAAATACCGACTGGTTCCAACAGGCTAAGGCGTGTCTCCTACATTTAGAAATGATCTTGACAACAATCAACTGTTGAGAGGACAAGACTGATGTTCATGATACTGGCTCACACTGATGTTTTCCTTGAATCTTACTTTTTCTCCAATTTCTGTTAATTCACCTCCAGATAACACTTCCAGATCTCTCTGTAGAGGACAGGCTTGAAGGATCTTCTCGTATTTGGTGGAGATTATGATCTTTCAACCACTTCTTCTAAGCCTGATCCAGCTTCATTACAGACATCCAAGACTCACAATTTTCCTTCAATTTTCTTCATCTTCTTCTTTCACCTGAGACAGTATTGTAAAAGATAAGATTTCATATATTGGAAAGCAGATAGACATTGCAACTAGACTCATTTTTATACACTCCCTCCCTTCCTCCCCTCCCTCCCCCTGACTACCTAAACAACCCTGACTGCTGCCAAATTGATATAACTATGTATAAACAAATGTATATGATTGTGGTTTAATGGCAGAAATAAATGAAACAAATACCTGAGCTTAAATATTTCTGTGTTACTATAGTAAACTGCATACCCAAACGGAAGCATTACAGAATCTTCAATGTCTCAGACCTCCAGCAGGATGTTACAGTCACAGTTCATGGAGTCTCCTTGTGAATCAGTGTGGCCAATGCAATGCTGTAAAGACAAATATCAAAGCAATATGTACAGTATATATATACCTTTGGTGTGAAATAAATTTTAGTATTTTTTTTAAAGTAGTTTTACATAAGATCATCTTCCAGTTTGCGTATGCAGATACCTTTTTGATGAATGTTTACAAACATGAATAAACTGTACCTCTTTTTGTTACTAAGTGCCTGTTTATTTTTAATACTTGCAATATGACTCTTTATAATGAACCTTACTAGACATTGCTATCAAACCTATGGAGTACTTCGTAAAATGCCAAAACTTCCTTTGATGTATATTGTTCACTATAATGGTCAAGCTGATTGAAAGGAATGAATTCAACACAATTTGAGAACATTTCATCAGCCAAACAATTTGGAGAGCATTCATGAGGAACTGGAAAATTGAAAAATGTCTGAAATAATCATCATTCTTGAAACGAGAAACTTGACAAGTGAAATAAGGACCGACACTTAAGCTACAACATGTACACTTAGCAAAGATGAAAACTGGCTTTTCAGCCAATACACAAGTACCAACAACATATTAGTATATTCATGGTAAACCCTCATGTGCTTCCATGACTTCTAGCACCTGTGTAATAATATTCTATATCAACAAGGACAGAGATACTATATCTTGTACTTATCTCTCAATACTCTTAATATGTGTTTACCATGAGTTGTGTTTCTCACAACTTTCAATCAATGTTTTCAAATTAAAAACCAAATTAAAGACAATTACTCAACAATGAGAGGTTGACTTAGCAAAGTTTGAATTCGGTTTAATAATAATCAAAGTTTCAGTGAAACAGTTCTGCAGACCATAAAATCATGCCTTAGGCATCAAAAGAAGGCTACAGTATGATCTGATAAAGATATGCCAAGAGTTGGACCAATACTGTTAAGCCTAGCGTCAGGTCAAAATTATGCTAGTTAATCAAATTAATACATGTATATCAATTTAGTTGCCTATGCTAGGTAACATCAGCTTTCATGGAGAGTTTTCTCCATACTTGAACCATCACTAACCAGGCTTGGGGTAATCGTAATCAGTAATCGTAATCAATTACAATCTATTACATTTTTTGAAGTAATCGTAATCGATTACTTTTGTGTATTTACAAAGTAATCGTAATCGATTACAAGGGCAAAGTAATCGTAATCGTATTACATTTATGATTACAGTGAAATTTGAATGAGAAGGGCAAAATAAGTAGAAATGATTAAAACTAATTCTTACTATTTGCTTTTAGTGTGACCAAAGAAGTGTTCCTGCTTCTAGAATTCTCTAGCACAATAAACATAAATTACTGGGGATTTGATCGCCATATTCAAGGATTTTTATCACCTGAATTATTCTGTTAAAAAAAAATCACTGCAAATTAAGTATTTTGGTGGATCAGAATTTGCTTTACCAGAGTTGACCACTTTTTGATGAAAATAATTTACTTTTACTTTGGCCTTCCATGTCCCATGTACTGTGGAATGCCCCATTTCAAAGCTGTTTAGTTTTATTTTGGTGTTATAATGTAAAAGAGTTTTTAGTTTTGCTGCTATGCAGAAACTATTAGTTTACAAAATATAGTGTTGCATGAAAATCTTCATTTGTTTTACTTTAGTATTTGTCTGTTTACTCTTTGTCTGTTTAAATTGTATATTTTACTGGACTTATGGGTTACACATCTTAAACGTGTTAAGGCATAAATGTGTAATGCCTGGTAGGAATTGTAGATATACTTCCACAATTTTGTCCGTATATACTGTAAATGCCCTTCCTTTGCCCTATTTCATTGCCCTATTTCCCGGCAGAGAGTTATATTAAACAGATATGCAGAGGATTGTGCAAGTAACCACAATGTACTCATGATTGTAATCACGATTACATTACAATGTAATCGTAATCGATTACTTCAACTTTAGGCTGTAATCGTAATCATACATTCTCAAGTAATCGTAATCGATTACATTCAGATGTAATCACCCCAAGCCTGTCACTAACATCAATTAGACCACAGAGCTAGGCCTAATTGCTTGAGAATTTCATTTTACAAAGTACCGTTGCTTGTATAAGAAGCCCAGGATAGCTGGCTAGTTCGTCCTCATCTCTATCTAGCCTTCGCTTTGGTAGGCTAGCCTAGGTTTCCCATTTTCATTTGGTGGTAGGCCTAGCCTGGGGCCATTTGTTCCCTCCCCTAACAACGTTATTTTCCTCCCACTTAAAAGTTGAGTAACTTACCTCCGCTACATCATAGGGGAGTCAAGTACGTTTTCACTGGAAACTAACATTTCCAGGGGAGTTAACTAAGGTTTTTCATGGGAGGCATATTGGCTAGGCTATGTGGAAAGAATAGATGTTGTAAGTGGAATAACTGTAAGAAAAGATTTAAAGGGAGAAAGGTAAAGTTTAAGGGTGAAAAATAACATGGTTAAGGAAACTAACATACTATTTTCAAGGGAGGAGACTGTTGTTCTGTAGGCTCTGACTGCATATTCTTGTAGAGTAAGCTAAAGAAAGTTGTGATAGTATGAAAATAGAAAATGTGACCAGGTATCTTCCTTGTGTAACTGTTCAGTGATTGGAAGATAAAAAATGTTTGTGAATAGGTCGGATTGTTTGCATAGGATTGTATGCGAACATGGGGTAATTTACATGCGTGGAATTCATAGTGGTAATGGGTTGTTTGCTTGTATGGCATTCATTGTGGGAATGAAATAACATAGACAATTGAGCCTATACAGTAGGTATGCCCTCCTTGGTTCCTCTCGTTTTCCTATTTACCAGTTTCTTCAATTACTACAAGTACAAGTGTCTCTTTGAAATATGTTCCTTTCTTTCACCAAACTCTCCTAAATCACAAGACACATTTACTACGTACAGTTGCTTCACTATACCTAAATTAATTCTTTCCACAGCCAAGCCGTCTTTCTTTCCTCCCCTGAAAACGTTGGTTTCAACCCCTGAAAATAATTTCAGGGAGGAAACTACTGTTTTTATTCTTGAAAGTTGGAGAAGAAACCAACGGCCTTGCCTGTCATGATGGAAAAAAAAAGGAAAGAAAGAGAGCTTTCATCCTAAACTAATTTGTCCGGCTGCGAGTTAGTTTCTTTAGGATGTGTTACTGTTAAGTGCTAGATGGCATAGCCTAGGCTATGGTAGGCTACTCTGGTAGGAATTTAAAGACATTTAGGCCTAGGCTAATTAAGTTAGGCTTAGCCTAACTGTACTAGGCTAGCCTTAAACAGAAAGTAATTAGGCCCAACCAGCTAGGTCTAGTATTTTGTCGGAAGATATAAAGTGACTTACTTTACTAACGTTAATTGTCTAGTGAATATCATATTAGGCCTAGATTAGCATTCCAACTAGTATAGACGCCAGTGCCTACGTGAGCTAGCCTATCGTTAGGCCTAAGCGATACTATTATATGATAGGCTAGCGTAATTTCTCACGCTCGCTGACACAAACAAGGTGAAGTACTAACTTGCTCCACAAAACTAATACACAACCTTCGAGCTGGCGAATATATCTGCCATTCACATTCTTTGGCAGTTACCCCCAATACAGAATAGGCTAGAAATTACAATTACGTATGAATTGTTAGCCAACGGCTGCCAAGAAGCGAACTGCACTGCTCGTGTAACCTTTCGTGAGCTTTATATACAGATCATAATTCGCGCTCCGTTGCTTAACCTTTGACCATGACCGTGTGCGTCTATGGCAAGCCATGTGGGACAAACACCGCATAATATATCAACGTATTAATTGAAAAAAATAATAAACTAGCAATGACATGCTAGATGCATATCCATTTGAAATCATTACATTTACAACGAAACAATTCAAATGGTCTCATGACATAGGCCTAAGGTCATTAAACATGTTGGTCAAGATAATTTATTGAGTTTGCTGCGAATCTCGTCAGAAAAGTTGTTTTAATGACCAATATATCATTACCCGAATGGGGGCGAGGGTGTAGGTCTGGCGTATCCATGGGACAGACATTCTAAAGATAATAATTTACACTTTTTGAGGGGGACTCTTGGGGCGAATCTTGACATAAAAATGTCAGCCTAAAATTGTTTAGCTAGCTGCATGAACATTTTCAGATACAACAAATTTTGGCAAAAACTGCTTGAATTTTGTGATAAAATGTCACATTTGAGATTTTTTAGATAAATTGTCTGAATTTTTAACCCATTCTCCAATATAAATGAAGGTGTTAAATGAAATTCACTGTTTCTGTGATCCATGTTGAGGTTTTGTACTTAAAGTACAGTCTTACCTTTTTGTGCAGAGTTCTAGAGCATCTGTTCCTTATGCATGTCTTGAAGTAGAGGTTGGGTAAAGTAGAGGTTTGCTAAATTTTAATAGAATCAATAGTTATATCTACTTCAGTTGCTGTAACTGTATCTTAGGTGCCCCCCCCCCCTCCCTCTGCCAGGTTTCATCTAGGATGAACCACTGGTGCTGTGATCGAGTGGATAAAGGCAATGGCATTTGAAGCAATGAGGTTTGGCAATCAGGAGGTTCTATGTAAGGTGGGTTTATCATCCAAGAGCAGTCTACAGTTTTCCCATCTGAAATGAGTTTCTAAATTTTATATAAAATGTTGAATTGGAAGCCACCCGTAGTGTAAGTTGTGATCCATACGCCTGTGCGGGCTTCTCCCACATTTGTGTTTGGTTAAGCTTTGTAAAAATAACTGCTCATTATTATTATTACAATGGCCGTGTAACCCCATTCTTATCTTTGGAGTGGGGGGAGGGGGTATCTGCACTTGTTGGATGTGTAGTGCAATTGGACGCCAAGATTAAGAAACAGAAAACCACATTTACATAATGTTACAGCTCTTATATAAATCTTAGCTTTATAAGAAATACTCAAAGGACAGCCATTTATTTTACCACTCCGTGGAAGCTGGAATCCTTTTTATTTATCAACAGCATACATACACACCATAAGTGAATGATAATTAAACAGTAACATAAAAGATAAAAGTACTAAAACTGAAGAAAATGACATCCCTTGATGAAAGTACAGTGAACTGGAGCCTCTGGAGACAGATGTATACTAATACAAGCCTTTTAATTAGGTTGTGATATTGTGTGTTCAATCACATCTATAATAATCAACAATGTGGGTAATCATTAATAAGTACTCATTTGAGTGTGAAAATAAAGCCTACAGGTTGTCAAATAATTCATTGTTAACAGTTCGGTCATATAGCAAACAGAACAAGTAGCTACAAAGGAACGTACTTCCTTCATAAAATATCGCCCCAAGTGTCTTGCAGCATATATTATGTAACTTAATTATACTCAACTATCAGAGTGAACAACAGAGTAAACAACTCTACAGTAAAGGCCACCATTTGAATACTGTACTATCTTCTAAATGAATGGAAACAGTTAAAAAGATAGTTCATACTGTTCCAGTCTTTGATACACTGTGTATGAAACCGGTGGGGATTATAAAGGTAGGTTTTACACGCTTCACCATGATGTAAGAAATATAAGGGTAATAAAAGGAATATCATACCATCAAAGAATATATAACATTAACTCAAAGGTCACTGTACATCTTGTCCTTTGATGTTAAAGTCTCACTATGCATTCCATCTGGACGGTCTGAATAATAATGTTTTGGAGGTTTCTATTCTCGCTCGTTCTCTGAGATTCGGCCAAAATATTTGGCAAACAATGCACCTACAAGATTGTCTGCTTATTAACTACACAATGGTACCAAAATAGGGTTAGGGAACAGTTTGTTCATGTTTATAATGGAAGGCATAATGGGGCTTTATACCTAAATATCACATGAAAGTAAGTACAAACAATGAAGGACATTCATCAGAACACAACTACGAGGCAAGTTATAAAACCAACCAATTTACTCAGTTTTGAAATGTAAGTAAAAACAGAGGAGCTGTGTGCTATTCATGACCAACATTTTTGTTTGTGTTTACGTCATATGAAAAACCCAAAATACCCATATCCCAATGGATTTGAAGAAAAATTGAAACCATAGAAAATAAGTTGACAGTCGGGTCAAGTAGCTGCTGGATAGTTCCCTAAAAACACTTTAATGAGTTTTACTTCAGCACCGTCGAAATGGGTGCAATTAGTCCGTAAATATATGATGCTTGGCATGGCAAAACATGGATGGGACAGATATTGAGACTTTCATATTTAGAGAGGACAGAAACAAACAAACAAGCAGAGACTTAAAGTTGAATCCAGATGTCCTTTTATCACTGAATGGAGAATCGGTTGAGAGAGCATTTCAGAGACGAAGCCTGAATTGAAAGCTAAAAGATCAATCAATTTTGTGAAGTAGCATTTAACGTACTACACTTTTCATTCAATTCTAATTACCACCAGGTGAAGGCAATATTATGCAATATTTCTGTACGAAACCCTTGGTGTATTTCTCCCCTTCCAACCCACGCCCAAAGAGGTGCAACTTCACATGGCTAATTAGCCTGATCACCTCTGTCCCTTCTGCTATATGAAAAGTAAAGTAAGACATTTTAATCCTCTCTTACATTTGATCTTTCTGTGGTTTTAAGAATTTTGCATATTTTAAATATTCAGGGTGGCATTTAAACCCCCACTTCCCCACACCTACACCCTTCACCACCAAGAAAAATGAAAATGGATGAAGTAAACAGGGTGAGAGAGAACTTCAGTTGCTACTGATGTTTGTTCTAATAATGTCCTCATTGATAATACGGAAACCTCAAGTCTGCAATATAAATCCACCGTGACAAAATGATGATATTTCGGTTGCTTTTATTCCCAAGATGCGCTATTGTTCTTGTTTTGTTATTAAATTTATTTCCTATTCCTGTTGGCCTGGTTACATACCATCACGAGAATCCGACAGTGGCGCATCCTGGTCGACCGAGTGGGGAAGGAAAACCAAAACTTGCAACAACATCAACGACAACGACAGAGTAAATAGAGACTTGTGACACGTTGTGACAATGTCACAGCAAAATCACATCATTGTAGCAAATGCCCAAAAAGATGGCTGAATTAAGAAAGAAAACAGTTTCTCCTTTCTCCCCTCTTTTTGGTCGAGGGAACATCCCAGTTTGGAGAGAAAGTCAAGCAATTTTGGGGGATCTAGTTTAAGGAGATTGAAGAAAGACAGGGTTTAAAGGTGACATGCACTACTGTAATTTGACTAAAAGTGGAGCTATATTCCATGCAGGCAATTTAGATTAAAGGAGCACTTTTTTCCCCATTTTTTTTGTTTTAAACTGTTTGTTAGCCAAACACTAAAGCTAGAAACAGTAAAACATGGTAAAGACTAACCCTAACAGCTAATATGGACATAGTCGGAGGTTAAAACTTCCTCTTTGTGTAATTTCTATCATTTGAACATCAATTATGTTCGTATTTGATATGGAATACATGGTTTGGTTTTTTATTGAGATTTTTCAAGCTGAATGCTACTTTAACTGAACAATAAACATAGCCATAACTGAAAGATATTTGTTTCCGAGTAAGCTGGCTTTAGTAAGTTGAGATTGATCAATTAATTCGATCTTATCAATGGAAGTTTGTTCAACCTATTGATTTTAACATGAAGTGCGACTCCAGTGGCATGTCCAAGTACTAGCTTCAGTGTCAATTTACCCACACATTTTACTGGGTGGAGTGGGGTGGGGGGAGGAGGGGGGAGTGGCTAATATCTCATCTTTTCCCCGTAGCTCATGTACTTTCTTGTGGTACATTCACTGATATTACTTACATAGAACCTAACGGAAGGAATGTCGAGACCATCCGTCATTTTCACCACACTTTAATAAGTACACATGAATCATATCCTAACGACTGTCACACCAGGCACATTGATAAAACAAAATTGCCCCCCCCCCCTCCCTTTTATTTTCTCTCTTTCTATTACTTAGTGCTTGTTTTGGATTAATGATGAAGATTTTTACAATTTTTCTAAGCAAGGATACTTAAGTTTTTGGCAGCCCATTGGTAGGTGCGGTCAAGATAATGCTTAATCAAATAACATAAAAATTATTGTTGGGATTGGGGGATAGGCCAGCCAAGCTATTACCTAACTACAGACAGAACAAAAAAGACTTTCTATTCTTAAGTAAACTGGTACCTTGATCAAACTTTACCATATTATTAGATCTTGATCAATGTTTACAATATTACTAGAGGGTCATCGGGCTGATACAGGTGGTTTACTCTCGAACCAGTGTCAAAGCTTTAATGAAACAGGACACTGTTGTGCTGGAATGAGACACGTTAGAACACAACAGGTAGCGAGGGCGCTTTATTCTGTCCTTGTCTACAGTAGCATACCCGTACAACTGCTGTGTAACCCTACACCAACTTATTACGGTCTTGTCCATGAAACAAAAAGCCTTATCAGCTGACATACTACCGAACTAAGTCGGTATACTTTATACTAGTATGCAAATCATAAACAATCTATAAACAGAAATAGGTGGGTGGCTCTGCTCTTCATTATCTAAAACAAGAGATATCCTTTAAGAATGTGGACTTAATAGATAAATGCAGAGGGGGTGGGGAAAAGAATGGAAGGTAGAGGGGGCCAGAGACAAGGAAAATTCCAACGCACCTGTGTTCTGCAAGCATCTCCATAAGTTATACCTGCCAGAACTTCAGAGATGGGTCCAGGGTGCGTCTTATCCCCAAAACGCTCTTGCCTAATCTGAAATTCAAAGAGTAGACAACATCCTCGTTGGTAACATTATAACACTTCTATTCATAGTCTCTCTGCCATTAAGGACGAGGCATTAAAAATTCATGCCTTTTGCCACCGCGGTCCTGGCACCAGCTGCAAGGAGCATGTGGCATGAGTGCTAAATGCCTCGTTCTGTTGGATGCAGGTGTGACCTCATCAATTTTTCATTTCTGGGTAATATGGTTACGGAAATTTCACCGGCAGACACTCTTTGGGACATCTATCAAAGATGTCAGAATGACAGAACACATAACATAGCACTAAGAAGACACATAACATAACACTAAGAGGACATTGAATAGTGATACTAAGGAGGAGAGATTTAAGAATGTTTAAAGTTCTCACAGCAAATTTTTGAGGCTTGCTAAGGGTCTGCTGTGTGTAAAATGATCCTGGGTGGGAAGGGGGGCGTGAGGAAATATACACCCATCCGCTTCAACCTACCATAAAAATACACAAGTAGTAAATAGCACAACTTAAAAACTTTCTTGGGTGAACCCTCCCTACATGTGGAAATGGCTCCCTAAATGGGGAGTCCGCTCCCTACAAGGGGAGAACCCTACCTACGTGGGGAGTTCGCTTCAACGAATCCAGGGCAACACCCACTGATACACTTTTACATTATCTTTTTTTTTTTACCACTTTTTCTATAACATACCAGATACATCATTCACTCCTCGGAAGACCGAATTAGGGGAAAGGCGAAAAAATGGGAAAGAAGTCAGAGGAAGGAGAAAGTGGTGACAAATAACAAAAATAAAACAATCAATTAGAAATAACAGTGTATAACGTCATCAGCGTACAGTTTAAACCTTCTTCTTGTACTCCTTATGATCTTGTCCCTGTCTTGCAAACTGTTGTGGATCAGTGATAGCGACTGCATCACCACTCTTGGGGTCCTTGTCACCTACCCACTGTGAAAAATGTAACCAGAGAGAAGAGTTGTGGATGACGCATAATCACTGGGTTTCCATTTGGCCTGTTTCCTACAAGATTTCTAACCGCAGGGGCGTAGCCAGGGGGAGAAGGGGGAGACCGCCCCCCCTCGATTTTTTTTTTGTATTTTTTTTATGATATCGAAGTTTTATAGTAGCTGTTATAAGAGGTTTTAATATTTGTTCACCATTAAATTAACTGTGTCTGAATTTTCGAAGATTCCCTGACCAACATTCTTCATCATACTTCCCTCTACTCGTGCAATTTTGACCGGTCTGTTAGTGGTTGAAGGTTGTTTTTCTATATTGGTTGTCCATAGATGATGTTTTGTGCAACATTATGGGCATGTTTGAAGTGAATTTGTTTATTCAAATTCTGAACAAATAATGGGCTTTAAAACCTCAAAAAGTGGGGCTGACGGGTATTGTGGGCCGTTACGTAGTATTACCTACAAAAGCAATGATCCACAGGAGATGCAATGAGGTCCAACATGATGTGTGACTGGTGTCAATCTTAAAATAGGTATTGGATGAAAAGAAAAACTATTTGGAAAAAACTTGGTTCTCAGGCAAAAGTGTTCATCTGGTTGGTCATTTTCAAGCCTGAGAAGTGCCATTTTCGGTGATCTGGGGGCTATCAAAACCAGAAATTTTCTTGTACGCTGCGTGCCAACCGATGGTGGCACTCCGCTTAGATAGTAATATACAAAATATCACAAAGCACGAGAACAATTTGGGGGATGAAAGTTGCTACGCGCCTGCACCCAAGCAAATGTACCCCATCAATATTTGAAACAAATCACCGCCCCGGATCACATTGTCCAGAATGGTGACAATCCCGCTTCCCCCTCCCCCCAACAACCCTTCTATCCCTGTTCTCCCTCTGAAAAGATCAAACATTTGCTAAATAAATAGCAAACAAACAAAGGATGACTAACTTCTGATAATTCCATCTGTAGGACATTTTAGATTTAGATTTTTTTGTTTCTGGAAAGTGCTAAAATCAAAACATTTTCATCACCTTGGCAAGTGCCTCTTCGATGTCTTGAATTGTCAAAGTCCCCAAATTGCCCAAAATTAAGGATTGTGTCGAGTGATTCTGTCAAACGGATGATGTGCCTACCACCAATTATATGTCACTACTACTCAGGTGTATCTTTGTCTTGTAGCCCTCGTCTTCCCCTTTCTCTCCCCAGTTGGCGTACTTTTGAGCTACCTCCACCTTGGAGTATGTGTTTGGCGTGTTCAGCCATTTCGTCTTCTCCTCTGCCTGCCTCCTGTTCAACATCTTGATCGGTGACTTGTATCTGCTCTTCTCAAATTCGTTGTCGTAGATGTAGTTGAAGTTGGTGGAGGCTGCTGGGTAGGCGACGTCGCTCTTGGGCTTCAGTTCGTGTCTCACAAACGGCTGGCCGTACACGTTGCCTGCTATGTAACCCTGTAACAAATTAAAAAGTTCCTGTGATCAAATTTTTGTGCTGGTTGCAGATCTAAGTCACTCTTACATCTAACATCAGCAGCACAACATTCCTCCATCTTTGTCTTCTTTGCTGTTTTACTTATGAAATGATTACATATCAAGTCTTCCACAAGTATCTCTTTGAAAATCTCACACATTCGCTGTCTTTGGTGCATTCAGGACAAACTAATTGGAACATTCTGTTTCTATGCCATTTCCATGAAATACTGCACAATTTTGGATGCAGGTGATCTTGAAAATATTTTCAAAATGGGTGGGGTGTGCGACAGATCACTTGTAGGGAGCTTCATGAAGTTCCCCAAACCGATAAAGTTTGGATTATGTTCAATAGCGTATGAAACCATTCTGATTATTAAGTCAAGAGCTTGCCAATACTATATATATATATATATATATATATTGAATCTAAGAGAGTATCAAGCTGTAACAATTAGAGTTTCTAGTAAGACACAAATCAAATCAAATGGTGTATCCAACCATCCTGATACATCACAGCTGTTTACTTTGACTGAACGAAGCTACCTGCTTATCCACACTGACTTCCTACAACTCACTTCTCACTGAATTATCTCACTTAATAAAGCGTATTAGCTTGGTACACATATGATCAAAAACCTCATACGTTAACTAGCGACGCCATCGGTTGGCAATTAGCATAGTAAATGCTTGCTATGTCTGCCCAGATCTTTAATGCAAATAAGGCTAGTTGGTCTGCTGCACAGATGTTGCAGGCCAAGTGAGTTGGAATTTTTGCATTTTGAAATCTTACCATATTGTCCAAATGTCTCATCATGGCTTCGAACTCCAGTTCACCGACCTTCAGTTTGTGTCCTGTCTCACTGACCCCTCCTGCGTCCTTGGCAGTCCCTTCGCCGACCTTGTCTCTGACTTCATCCGGTAGGTGGATGACATTCTCCAGGCCTACGGCATGTATCTGTCATGAATAATTAGCATACGGTAAAGCGTTTGAATGCAGTTTGTTGTTACATTATCGAACACAAGTCTTACGAGCGACTCTTTTAATCTCTCTTATTCCTCCTTTGTCGTTTCTTGTCGCTGACTTTGCTCTGCTGGTCCTAACACTACTAAGGAGATTCTTATATTTGTCATCTTGTATATGCCATCCGAGGAATGAAACTCAAAAAATTCATATAAGAGGACGACAACATCGTACATGATTTGCCGAAGAAACCATCCATTTGGCGTTCATGCTTCAAAAATACAAGACCCACTAAAGAGTCGTTTTTAGCTTAAATCCGGTTTGAACTTTCATCCTTTTGATGAAACCTTTGAATCCTTCTCAATTGAAGCATTTTGTCTTCCATCTCTCTGTCAAGGGACAAAAGAGCTAAATACTGCCATTACAGAACAAACACAGAAATGCACTTCTCCTTCAACAGGCAAATATTTGAGCAACTGTCTGTCTGGGCAGTAATACTTCATTCGTTCCTATCCAACAAAAAAAAATTGTCTGTCAACAAAACTGGACCAAACTTGGCTATTTGATAATTTGCTCTTTAATGAACAAAAAGATGTCAACTTCTCTATGGTGGATATAACCAATGCCTGGATTCTGCAAGGCACCTTGATAGCAAATAGGCAAAAGCATTATGTACAATATGTATGAGGTACAATAGAAGCATTGTAACACTATCAGGAAAATGGAACTTGTGTTTATAAGCCTCTTCTCCAAACGATTTGATACAGAATCCTGTGGACGCCTGCGGGCGCAAGCTGAGCTCATCAAACTTACAAAGACCCTCAGGAGCATCCCAGCTTTCCTTTCATGATGTTAGTGTCATCACATTAGTATTTATAATACGCTTTCTGGCCAAGGTGAAGTGCACAGGCGCGGCAGTATTTGAATATACCGCGGAGGATTGAAAACTGAAGCCTTTCCAAAATCTCATCGATCATATTCATAGACTTACTGTTTTAGTATTCTGTGCTTAATACTCCCTTTTGAATAGATATTTATTCCTCTTGAATGTTATTCAACTTTTATTAGCAGATTGAATTTGAGTTAGCAGAAATAAATGTTTCAGTTTTTGAGTCGGACTAAATTTATTCCAGTCCTTGCAGCCCGACTGAACTTTATTAACATTAGGCTGAAACTTGGAAGAAAATCAATTTTATCCCACAGCGATAGGCCTAGGCCTAAATATCCAATAACGAATGTTCAGAACTTGCTGCAGTTATCCAAGAATATGGAAAATATTGTTGACCCTTCGAAGAAGACCAAGCCTCAAAAATGTGTTATTTATTGGATGAAAGATCAACAAGTTAGTACAGAGTCGGTGATGGACAAAGAAAATGCAACTGAAAATGCAGTCTGCTTGATAAAGTGGAGAGGAAAGGGGCCGTATTCTAGAAAAATCATCAAAATAAGTGGTATGTTGACCTTTTTTCTGTTTCATTTCTATGTGTAATCATTTGAAACTTTCTGACAGTGGCACAATAACCAAGTTCAACTTCTAATTTTCTCCTGTCTTGTGCCACGATAAACAGCATATTTGCAGTTAATAAAATTAATAATCAAATTAAAATAAGACAAGGCTACATGTGTAGTATATTTCTTGTTTAGGCCTAAACTTATAGGGTTACTACAGTTATGCTTATTCTTATGGGTGCATGGGGTAATGCCTATGTTTGGTAATTATTTGGACATTCAGTACTTGGATTTTCCTAGTTTTTACCTAGTCAAACTTCACGTTCAAGTCTGACGTTTCTCTTACCGTACTACAGAGATTTTACTTACCATTGAAATAGCGTTATAAAAATGCAAAACATTTAAGTGTTGGGCATGCAGGGTTTAATGTGATTACATTTGTTTTTCATATATGGTTATATGCAAGGAGCCAAATTTTTCATCATTTTAATAATTATTACAGGGGGGGGAGGGCTAGTAAGGTTATATATAAACTTTGTGACATGTTGTAAGACATGTGTAAACATGCTTGCATGCAAAAAAAGTGGGGTCTAAAGCCACCCATCTCTCCCCCGCGTTGCGACGTCCCTGTCTTATGCACTGAATATTATATATTATATTTTCCGTTTCTGGTGGGTGGTTATTGTGCCAATGTATATTTGTGCCCTATCATTATTAATTATTTCTATTTGTTTTATGTTCAGAGTACATTCACAGTATGTGTGGCAGAAACCAGTGGACAGAGCCACAGCCACAAGAGATGAACAAACGGTTTGCATACAAGTGCACCAATGCTCCAAGATACATGAAATTGAAGAAGCTGTATTTTATTTTTGTTTTGTTTTGTTTTGTAATTTTATAGTTGTTGAATAAAAAAGGAGACTTCAGAATTCTGGTTATTCTCATTATTTGTTTGGAGAGTTTTATTCAATAACTAGGACAACAAGCTGGCCAAATTCCTAACTCTCCTTACTTGGAACTGATTAGCATACAAGTATTCAATAAGTATTCGAGTAAGTATTCAGAAACCTGTTAAGCCTTCATAAAATAACTAATTAGCATACAAGTATTTGAATACTAGCGAATAAGAATACATGCGAGTAACTATAAGTATGCATCAGAGCCGAATTATTTAAATTAGCAAATACTTATATGTAAATGAGCTAAGTATTTAAATAGCTATTCCAAATCTACTCGAATACCTATTCGAATACCTATTTGAATACCTATTTGAATACCTAACAGGTATTCGAATACTTCACTCATTTACATATTTTGGCTCTGACGAAGGCGTATAGTTATTCGTATTAGTATTGGAATACTTATTTTGTACTGTGTGTTATATGGTAAATTTTCTGAATACTAAGGAAATCTTTGAATACTTTTTGAATACTTATTGACTATATTCGTGTTAGGTAAGGGTAACTCTATTAAAAAGCAGATAATCCGCTTTGTAACGACCATTGTTTGTTACCCAGACTCGACAAAAAAAACCACACACACACACCGATTGATAAAATTGTAGGTTGACAAAACCCAGACTACCAACTCTTGATGCTGCAGGGAGAAGAGAGGACCAAGTACTCCCATTCCTGCCCATCAACACCCCCCACTTCACCCACCACTTTAAAATTCTAACCCACTAGTAAAGTGTGTTGCTGAACCCTCAAGACATACAAATAGAAAACTCAATTATGACTTTCATGAATGATCTCTAAGGGAAATTTTTCCCACAGTTTCCACTGGTAGCTTTTCTAAGGATTTACATTAGCCAAAAGACCCTGGTTTCCAAGGTCAATAATGAAACACATCTCCCAGGTGGGTAACCTTGCCCTTGGGGTCAGACATCGAAAAGAATTTTATGGGAACTTTATCGCTGAATGTCAACATTATTAGTGCACATACATGTTAGAAGCAAACATCCCCTACTATGCCTTAATCCAAATCCATAAAACCGATTTGGAGTCGGCAAGTCCCATCAAGACTAGCAATTATTCCAGTCAAACATACTTTTTCAACCGCTGTTATTTTCTTTTCATTTCATGGAGCAGGCTTTGCTATTGCGGGTGGCTTTCTGCTGTTACTCAGAGCCTAGTTTGACTCAGGAAATAGCAAACAAAAGTTTGTACAGAAGCGGAATCTTCGGGGGTGGAGAGAGTTGAGGAGAGTGTAATGACTACATATTGATACAGAAGTAGACTATGCTAATGGCAAAATCAAGTTCTGTGTAGGCTAGGAGATACAATCATTCCTAAGACAATAAAAATTCCAACTTGATTATATTGTTTGGAAACAGTTTGAAAATTTCAGATAACTTTTCTCAGAGGAGAGGGTCATATCAAAGATTAACTCAATCCATACCATTTACTTTGTGTTTCGAGTTGACTAATCTTGTCCATTTTCAACCCTAACCCCCCCCCCTTACCCCATTCCCGGCTCTTTAAAAAACAGCTTAAAAAGGAAAACTCTGTAACTTTCACAGGTCTCCAAAATATTCTGAAATGGAGGAGAATGAACAAACTGTATCATAACCAGAAAACATTTGGCCTCACACTGCTAAGTTTTACAAGCAATCCGACCACGTTGGACCAAGTCCAGCTAATTCTTTACCTGTATCTCACATGCTGCTACACAGTTGAGGGCTAGGAAGTACGCCTCTATGGACCCACCACAGCAGACGATCTTCTTTTTGGGTCCAGGGGCCCTGATGATTTGATCCTTCTGTTCCTCCTCGACCACGATCTCCGTGTAGTCATAGTATAGAGATCTCACCACAAATCAAGGCATCTTGACTGATCGGCAATAGGCCACATTTCATAGTTGAGACCTGTCAAGATTCAAAGCAAAAAATTCAAAATCCTCCATATTCTATGACATCTTTGCTTTTAACGATTTGCTTTGGTCAACAACTTGCAGGAAGGGTAATGCTAGGCAAACATATTGAATATTCAAAGAACATTTAAATCCTCCATAGTCTATGACATCATTGCTTTTAAGGTAGTTTGTTTTCTTCTTTTTCTTTTGTTTTATGTGGTCAGCAAATTTATAAAGTCAACCAGGTATCTATCAAAACAAATCGAATGTGACAAGTCAAGCTAAAGATCTTACAAAAAAGTGATCAAAATCCAAGTAAAGAACCTGCTCTAAGAATCATGCCGAAGTGTGCACATGTTAAATGCATTTAGTACCTGGTCTGGATTTATTATTATTATTACTATTGCTCTGGCAGACTTTTAACTTTGAACACTATCTATCAATATGTAGCAACTGCTTTGAAGTTGATGAGAAAAACATCTTTTGGCCGAGAAGCATCCAACATTGGGGTTATTCCACTCATCTCCAGAAGTTATCTGTTGATCAAAAAAAAATCCCTTAGTTCATTGTTGCCTTTAAATAAAACAGTGAGTGACTTTATTATTTAGATTACACAAAAGAAGGCAAAACTATATCAAGAAAAGAATGCAAGACAATTGATCAAGTTAGCCATTAGCTAGCATTTGAAAGCAGTAGAGAAGACCAGCATATGCAGAGAAGTCTCCTTGATAATTGAAACAAACACTGTTGTTCTATAACTCTATAAACACTACCTGGCAATTGATTGGACATTGTTTATATGTAAAGGATTGGGTGGTTAGAGAAGTCTGGTTGCGACATCCAAGGGGGGGGGGGGGTGGGTGGGGGGGAGATATAGTATGGCAAATGGGAATGCAGAACTCAGTTTTTCTCTTTAAGCGCTGGTATTTTGTTCCCCACTAGCAAGCTCTACATCAAAAAATAGGAGGAAAAGGAAAACAAATGTGTAATAAACAATGCTTGATAAAATCATAAACTAGCTTTTAAATGTTGGAACACTCCTTTAATGCTCAGAAAATATTAAAGAGTGAATGGCTCCTTTATTAATATTAAGGAGTAGAAGGCTCATTTAAATGCTTATGCCATGCAACCCACAATGCATCTCATGTCAAAAATTAACCTTCTATTCTAAAAATCATGGCTATAACCGACATATGATAAAAAAAAAATAAGATATAAAATCTTAAATTTGTCCAAAATCCATAACCATCTAAAAAAATATTTGCTTTGTCGATAGATGATAGCTGAAGGGAATCAATACAGCTTATTTATTACAACTCTAAGTGTACATATGACCAACTAATCCCAATGCCATGGAATACTATTATGTACCAACGCCAACAACAATATGTACACAACAGTTACCTTTATCGAACACATGGACACGGCCATCTTATACTACAAAAACTTGTGATAAAACTGAGGGTGCTACTGGCAAATACCGCAGAATATGTACAACCTATCGAGCCTTATGCTGTCTACCAACAGAAATCACCTACAATATAAAATGAAATGCAAGCAAATATGAATACTTGTAATGTCTTCGTTCACATACTGAAATAATGATTCCATCTAGTACAGTAGTAGCAGGCATATCACATAATATAACACATGCTTGGACCTAAGAGGTTTAAAAAGTAAGGAACAAACTTACCTGATTGTACCTGGTCTCCATAGCTGCCCTCAGCATACACTGCAAACGTACATTTTCTGCAACAGCTAACTTCACGTCAAACTACAAAAAACGCATCATATCAGTCAAAATCTTAGAAAAGTTACAAATGAAACATGTTATTACCTCATAGAGCTTTTGATGATAAACTGACGCAGAGAAAGTTAATTAAAAATAACTGATATTTTTGGATATATACATAAATCTTAGATTTCGTGTATAAACCACGTTGTCAATGGTCCTGACCACAAACTTTTTCAGGTTCCTTACCCGCAACTTCCTGGAGTTTTGAAGGCTGAAATTGCAAATAAACTAGTGCATATCCCTACACCAGTTTGAAGGGTCACATTGCAAATAAATTAATGCATATCCCTACACCAGTTTGAAGGGTCACATTGCAAATAAATTAATGCATATCCCTACACTAGTTTGGAGGGCTGAAATTGCAAATAAACTATTGCATATCCCTACACTAGTTTGGAGGGCTGAAATTGCAAATAAACTATTGCATATCCCTACACTAGTTTGGCGGGCTGAAATTGCAATTAACTAGTGCATATCTCTACATATAAATAGACCTATCAAAAAGCCCAATCCTTGAGATCAATTTTAAGTTGGTCTGACTTCATGAAGTCAAAAAATTGGATAACCAACCGTTATTGGATAACCAACCGTCAACCTGTTAACACTGTTCCTTGAGGAGCTCTTATATTTTCTACTTTCCAATGATCTCCGAGGTTAAATAGAGTGTGGTTTTCACTACATCATTGCAAATTGTATTATTTGAGACACTAATTGAGACAATATTTAGCAGAAAATTTTATTCTATTCCAATTTTGGAATACTTTTTTCGCTGGAGATCTCGGCAATGACGTCTTGCGACGTTCATTAGCCTACAAGATTGTTAGTACGGATTCTGCGACAGTGGAGAAATTAAAGGAGTGTAGCATCAGAGTTGCTGACAGTTCATATAAAGATACTGAGATTTTGTATGCTATCATGAATGATGTTGGTAGAGATGGAATTGCAAGTTGTGTGAAATCTTTGGGATGCTGGATTATCACATTAAAAGCAAAGGAACAAGCTGATCTTATTTTGGACAGTGGACTCCTCGTGAATGGGAATCAGTTTCTACTGGTGTCAACAGAACGTTCCTAACTGTTAGTGTTTTTGGAGTACCTTCATTCATACAGGACAAAGATCTAACAGGAAAACTTTGTGAGTATGGGTGTAAAATAAGAGGCGAAAGGAAAGGAAAGACCTTCCCCAGATTCCCAAATATCGAGAACGGAATACGATATGTACAGTTAGAACTACCTGAAGAACACAAGAGCTTGCCTTACGCAATTAGAATTAACAGGATTAATATGAACTTAAAGCACAATGGTCAAACTAAAGTATGCAATCTGTGTTTGGAAAGCGATCACATCAGGAGAAACTGTCCTAACTACAAATGTAAAGTTTGCGATGTCCAAGGGCACCGGGAAGCTAATTGCCCCAAGGTCAGATGCTTTAAATGCCAAGAACTTGGACATAAAAGCTTTAATTGTCCTGAGAGGTTTGAAGAGTATCGCCATGACAACACAAACGCTGGCTCGACCCTAGATACACATGAAAACGAAACACAATATCAGTCTGAGGGATTAGTCACTGGGTCAGTTGAACAGGACGATCACGCTATTCAAGAAGCTAACGAGGTCAGGGCACAGAAATCCGAACAAAACACAGATTCAACAGCAAAGAAGAACAATAACGAGAACTCCAGACACCCGAGTAATCCTAACCAGGAGTCAAAGAAAACCCACCAACAACAGCGAACTGAACAAAAGAAGACATTGCCAACACAAAAAGTAGTAGAACAACGGAGAACACAACCGGAGACTGGATCTCAGCGGATGGAGGGGGCAAGCACAAAAAGGGGAAACATCCAACCCCACAAAAGGCAAATATCCCTAGACGAAGACAGCTTTCAAACTATCAGACTAAAGAAGAAAACATTTATTCCTAATCTCAGCAGAGCGAGAAATGTCAGAACAAAGGATTCTTCAGCAGAACCTATGCAAAGATGATGGCGTTCATGTTATACATTTATTTATTTATAGCGATGCAAGCTGCAAAATACCTTGAAACAGGGGAGGAAGCTATCGCATGCAATTACTACGATATTGTCTCATACAACAAGATGTCTAGCGAACACATATTGTCTTTATTCCACCATAATAGTCGAAGCCTTAACAAAAACTTAGACGACATAACTACGTTTACGTCTCTATTGAAGGAGGATTTCTCTGTCATTGGATTTATCGAAACCTGGCTTACTGCAGATATATCCCCCCCTAATCCATATCAATAACTATACGCTTGTTGAAAGGCATCGTCCCGAAAGGAGAGGTGGCGGTGTTTGTTTATTTGATAACAACGATTTAAATGTCAAACTCAGAAACGATATAAGCATTTTCAATGATTCTGTCAATGTTCATAGAGGTTGACATAACATCAGCAATGAAAAATTATACCATAGGCGTAATTTATAGGCCTCCAAAAAGTTCACTGCATATTTTTCTGACACACGTAAACAAAATTTTAACCCAACTCCCAAATGAACGACATAAGTACATTATGGGTGATTATAATATTGATCTTGCTGACAATATTAAATCTGCTGACTTTTTAAACTTACTATATGCCAGTGGATTTTTTCCTACTATTACCAAACCTACCCGTGTGGGTTGCACTTCTGCAACTCTTTTAGATCATGTTATAACCAATGATGACTGCAAACTAATAACTGGTATCTTTGTAACCGATCTCAGTGACCATTATCCATTATTTCTCCAAACTGCCATACACAAAAGTAGGCAAAGGGGCCCTATGTATGTGAGGAACTACTGCAAAACAAATGTACAGAATTTCTTCTCCACAATCCGAGATGCTTCGTGGGAAAATGTTTCATCCCAAACTGATGCAAACATTGCCTATTCTATGTTTTATAACAATTTCAATGCCATATATAATCAATGCTTTCCTGAGCAATGCGTCACCAAATCTAAGAGACGTCGAAAGAGACACCTGTGGATTACTGCAGGTATTCTAGTTTCTATCAAAAGAAAAGATAAGCTATTTAAAAGACATATTAAGAACCCGTCTGGTGTAAATAAAACTATTTATTCTCAATATCGCAATAAGCTCAATCATGTTATCAAATTTTCTAGAAAATTATATTTCAACAATAAATTTGATAATGCAAGGAGTAACCCAAAAGGCACATGGGATATCATGAACCAACTACTCCATAAAGGTCGTAAACAATCATCGTATCCCTCTTTTTCAAGGATGGTGACAAAGAGATTAACACCGACTAACCGATTAACATTGCTAATAAATTTAATGACTTTTTCGTCAATCTGGGGCCATCACTGGCAAGTAAAATCAACCACAAACGTAAATCACAGGAAGCTGTGAACATTGATGTTAACACTCATTCCATGTTTTCTCATCCTGTCAGTGAGGAGGAGTTGTTAAAAACAGCAGCCTCTTGCATGAAACCCGATAAAGCAGCTGGATACGATGATTTTAAGCCTGGTATTGTAAGACAGGTTATCCTATTTATTACCAAACCATTAACCCACATTTGTAATTTGTCGTTCAATACCAGTATTTTTCCTGATATGCTAAAAATTGCCAAGGTCATCCCTGTCTTTAAGAAAGGGGATTCAGAAAACTTTGAAAATTATCCACCTATATCACTCTTATCATGTTTTTCCAAAATAGTTGAAAGGCTTATGTATAATCGTATTTTTAACTTTATTTCAAAATATATACATTTTATGCCAGGAACAGTATGGATTCCGTCCTGAACACTCCACTGAGCTAGCATTAGCTGATGCCATTGACAATTTGTATAGTAATCTTGACAAGAATAGTACCTGTGTCGGGGTTTTTCTGGACCTCTCAAAGGCCTTTGACACAATAGACCACACAATTCTGCTTAATAAATTACATCGTTACGGCATAAGAGGAACCCCTCTTAATTGGATCGACAGTTACTTAGCAAACCGCTACCAATATACATCCTACAAAAATGCTCATTCCCAACCGGAGAGAATTCAATGTGGTATGCCACAAGGCTCTATACTTGGTCCATTGCTTTTTATCCTATATGTTAATGACATTACCAATGTTTCTGATAAAGTTAAAGTTGTTTTGTTTGCTGACGACACAAATATTTTCTTCGTATCACAATTGAGAACTTTATTTCATATTGAAGTATCGACTGAATTAGACAAGTTCAGCGACTGGTTCGCTGGCAACAAATTATCATTGAATATTGATAAAACAAACTATATAGTTTTTAATACTTCTAAAAATTTTACATGAAATGCTGATATTACTATGGGTAGTAAATGACTACAACAAGTCAATAGTACTAGATTTTTAGGCGTATATATAGATCATTAACTTAAATGGTGTGACCACATTACAACTGTCTGTAAAAAAGTTGCAAAAAACACCGGTGTTTTAGCTAAGCCTAAGCATTATCTGCCACAACACATATTAAAGATTCTCGATCAGACATTAGTCCAGCCACATATTACGTATTGTTGTAACATATGGTCTGGTACTAGATATACCAATCTGAATCCCATTTGTATTACACAGAAGAGAGCAGTCCGCCAACTCACACATGTATGCCAAACCACGGGACCACACAAATCCTCTTTTTAAGTGTTATAGTTGTTAAAAGCTGATGACATTATTAGGGTTAACCTTGCTACATTTGCTTATAAGGCATGGAATGGACTGTTACCAAATGCTTTTAATGACTACTTAATATGTAACAGTGATATTCATCATTACAATACCAGATCTTCAGGCAATGCACATTATAACAGGTATAATTCTACAATGGGGATGTTATCACTAAGGGCACGTACAATCAAAACATGGAATTCTCTATCAGACAATATTACAAATAAACCTTCTGCAAAATCATTCAGAAGAAACTTTATTCAAAAAATGATTGCATCTTATTAATTGAACATGTTCATTTTTTCTTATATATTTTGTTTTCTTTTTCCTTTTCTTTACAGGGAGTCCTCTACTTTGTTAAGCCATCTGAAGGTTTTTTAGAGGACTTCCTATCACACTGAATATATTCACGTGCTAAACAAATCAAATCAAATTTGTGAATAGGACTGCATAATGCAATTTTAGTCAAGTATGTTAATTATTTAATCATTTCTATTTTCCTCAAGATGAGCTTCATTCTCAAAAGTTATACCTGTACTTACATTTTATGCCTTTGTTTGCTAGCTGGGTCATCTACTTGGTTATTTTTCAGTGGAACAGGTGTCACTTAACTGTTTCTTCTCCTCTTTACTGCTTGCATGTGTTCCTCTCATTCCTAAATTTGTCCATCAACTCCATGCTCCAGTAATCCTGTTTCAAAAGGAATTATAAATAATATCGAATGCTCTATGTTCACATACTGGGTAATCACCAATCACAATAAATCCCATTCCAACCCCATAGCTTCACGCACACACATCTAATCAAATACACACACATGCTGTTTGAAAGCCGTTATTTCCTATTCACAGTTGGTTTGGTCTAGTCCAAACATACTCTGAAACTCTCTACAAAGACAGAGCTGACCCTGTCAACCTAGGATAAGGAATTATATTTTACCAGCCCAGACACAATAGCATGTACATATAAACATTACTTACTACAGGATGAGCGCCAGGTATGGATGCCTTTCCCAGGAACGGGTAGCCCCCGCTGCCTCTGAGTAGTGGGCAGTTCAAGTGCAGCTCGTAGATTGCTCAACAGCATGTCTCTTCCCAGTCCTGTGGTCAGTACACTACAACCAGCTTGTACCAACATGTAATGAAAGAAATTAATCAAAAATAATATGGCACAAAAGAGGGTTCTAATTAAGAAGACACTGCAACTGCATGGCCTCTCCAAAGACTTTCCAATTCAGGCAGAATATGATCATCAATATCACAACCCTCTACGTATAATGCAAGAAGTAAGACTCCATTTGCTCCTGCAAGCCAATGCAGAGATGTAATAGTTGCGAATGTCACCATGGATACATTTGTTATTGGTTACCATCATAGTAACAAGTTGTGCTTAATGGGTGAAATGCAAAGAAGAAGGGATCACAAGGTACAAAGTCCAGACAATGAGGGCTGTTCAGCAAAGATGCCCTATTTCGGAGATGAACAAAATGGTGGAAAGATTTGTGAATCCAAATTACTTACAGGTAAGAATCCACTAATGGTCAAGTGTCTCACAACTGATGCTGATGGCAAGGCATGTAAAAGGTTCAGTAGTACAATGGCTGTAACTACTCATTCTGAAAGTGAACTTAACCTGTTAGATCAAGTTCACCTACTCAAGTCACTCCGCAGAGCACTGACTATATTAAAGCAGTATTCTCCTCTGATATGTTCCTGCAAAAACTGTGACTAAGAAGCGCTTGACAATCTTATAAATACCTGGGAGAAACCATCACTGATAAATTAGAGTGGGATGAACATGTAAAACGTATTCTAGCAAAAACTAATCAGCGTATGTTCCTATTACAGAAGCTTAATTTATTCGGACTAGACCAACTCTTATTTCTCTGTTCTATATTAAAATCAGCAATCAAGACCACCATTACATTCTGTTTAGCAGCGTGGGGTGAAAATACTACTGCTAGAGACATGACCAAGTTAAGTAGACTAGTTTCTAAAGCAAGGAAAATATGTCGGTCACATGACCTCAGTTCAGTAGATGAGTAGCTTGTCAGAGTATCACAGAGTAATATGAAGTCAATCATGTCATCCCAACATCCTCTGGGGCATCGGGTAGATTACAGCAATCAAACAGGCAGACTAATTGTCATGAGATGCTGAACCGACAGATACAGGCGTTCTTTCTTGCAAAGGGCTATTCTCAATCTTGCCAATGAATTATGTAGGAAATAGGCCAAATATATGTGTCAGAACATGGACATAGTAGTCTTAATTTTTCGTTTTAGGAATCAGATTTTTATGTATTTTCGAAGTATTTATGATTGATTTATTGTCTGTTTTACTGAGATGGACTGAATGCCAATTTTTATGGTCAATAAATTTCTTATATCTGAAATATCAAAAGCGCTTTATCAACATGTTTAGAATGCCTTGCAAAGTACTACAGTGGAAATCATTTATATTGCCAAAAGCATTCATTTGTATGCAAGAGGGGCAGGAAGTACACATTTCCATGTATGCCAAATGAGCAAAGGGTTCTCTGCTAATATCCCACACTGACAGCAGGAAGCTAAACAAAATATCTGAGACACCCACCTGCAGCAAATGATTATGGTCCACTCGTTTTGAGACTTCCACTCAAAAGCAGATGTCATTAATAAGGCTTTCACTGTGACCAATCCAAAACATAGTACCACACTTTCGTGCATTGGTCAGTACAGGGACTACAGTTCCATACACATAACATATACTGTAATGTGCCTGAAGAGACCATAGCCAGGAAGATGGAAGCTGCAGTATTAAAGGTGAGCTCAAATAGTCCATGTATCCAGACTCTGAAATAGATGCAAAGAAAACAGCAATGTGATGAATTACGTAAGAGAGGCAGAGCATACAGATGGAGGAGAGCACAACTCAGAGAGAGAAAGTACAAGCTACATGGTAGAACTAAAAACATAAACCAGTCCAGTATCTATAAGAAAGATCAACTGATTCATGACCAGTTACTCTAGGATGAAAAACTTCACTGATGATGAAGATGACAATATTTATCAGTGATGCCAGTAATTTGTAAACTGAGTCTATCCACACTCACTGTTATGAGTTAAAACAGTATCACTCAGTCAGGGAAGTAGGCAATCAAGCTGATGACCATAAACTTGGCAAGTGCCATCAAACTTTCAAGGCTCTCTGCTGTGTTTCAATGCAAGACACTGTTGAGAGATGTGACACCTCTCTCCACATGTAGGCTGTTGTGGCATATGTATGAGATGTCAAATGGTTTGGTCCTTAAGATTTCTTTACTTTGCACAATACTTTGAAGAGCATATATGTCAGAATGTGGAGCCTGCTGCCTCTTCTCTTAGCTGCCAGGTTAGCATTGTGAAAATAATGCCATATGCTGGTGCCCCTGGCTTACTGATGGTGTAGGCACCTGTCCACATTCTGCATCCCTCTGTGTAACTTGCTGGGGCTGATGTATGTTTTGTCAACTTTTCATTTATGTCATCAGCCCATGCCATCCAATCTTGGTCTGACATTGTAAAGGTGTGAGCTTTCCAGTTCCATATGTCTAAATGTATATAGGCCTAAGCTTATTCTGAATGCAGCTTGGGGCTGAGTTCAGCTGATTCTTACACCACATTGAGTAGTAATATATGCTTTTAAACTTCTGTTGCTTTTGCTCTGCTACACTGCACAGAAGTAGGCTACTCACCAGATCTACAACTTCCCTATCAAATAAGCTACATGTACTACTTAGTGAGTGTAAGTCTGTGATGGTATAAGCTCTGAGGTGATGGGTATTACTTTCACTTTTCCCCTTTGAGGTAGCTGAGAGGTTTTTCACACCTACCCATGCAATCATCCCATATTTTATCATAAAGTTGAAATTTGATTTCTTCTTGAATATGAAACTTTTTCCTTATTTTAAGTTGCTAACTCTTCAAACTCAACAACTTGTTTCTGTTCTTTTATGGTGAGATCATAGATGTGAGGAGTTCATAAATACTGATTTAGTTTCAGAACCAATTCTACATGTTAATCTTCTTACAACTGTTTAGTCAACATCTATGAGAAAAGGTTTCCTCATGTAAGTGAATGAGGTGTCAATGTTCCAAAAGTTTATTGAACCTTTCTGTCCAGCACATTTTTGGCATTTATATGTAAAATTCCACCTGTTTTCTGCCATACTTCCTCTGTGGGAAATGGTGTAGTGCAACCCTGCATTTCTGTACTGTAAAGAAAGAAAAAATAGGTAACTAAAATCCTGGTTATCAGTACTGAAGGGCTCATTTATTAAAATTACAATTCATTATTCTTAATCGTAGTTAACCATAAACATAGATTGAAAAACAGATCTTGTCTCTTACTATTTTTATAACCAGAACTGCATGTGGATTCCTAACATAGTTAACAATCAGCTATCTGCAGTATTCTGTTCGTAAAGTATTTGTGTAATGCGGCTGAGCAAGAGTCTTTCCAGTAAAGCTGTTGGAAAAGGGAAGACCACTAATGGAGTAAATGAAAACAATTAAATGATACCTTAAATAACTGTTGACCAGCTGATAAACATATTTATATTTTATATATTTTATATATCTGTGGGTGGGAAAGCAATTATTTACTCTGTCACTGTGAATTTCCCTCATGCAGCGGCATTGCTGGCACGACTCTTGCTCAATCGTGTTCGTGTTACATTTACAAAGAAAAAGTTAAGCTTACCTTCTAAAAGGTTAAGTTAACCTTAAAAGTGCTAGTTCAAAAAGGTTAAGAAGGTTGGCTTCTGCAATTGCGTAGGCCTACAGCACACATACTTTATGCTTGACCTTATTAGTTTAGATTAGTTTAGTAAAGAAAAAGGATCAGGAGGGACACTCAAGTCCCCATCAAAGACCCTATAGGAGATGGAAGAAAACTGATGACACAAACGATCAGACCCGATTACCATGCTTAAAGTGCTTGTCCAAAGCATTCTTAAACCCATTCACACTACAGTACTTGCGAGTACAATTTTCTCAGGCAAACCATTCCACTCATTCACGACCCTATTAGAAAATAATTTATGCCAAATATTAATGCTACTTTGTGACTTGTGGAGTTTAAGACAATGACATCTGGTACAACCACTATCAGCAAACATGAAAAAGTCAGTGACTATCAAGATACTTAATAAAGATATCACTTTTATGAAACCTACGTTTGAGTTGAATCTTGGTCTTGGTCACTGCATAATCTAGATCTATGGGAAGACTGTCCATGAACTTGTGTTTGAGTTACTTTTTTTCTCTGAAATTTAGTGACTCTAGCCCTGACTCGTTGCATAACTGGTAATAGTTCCTGAAAACTCAACATGAATTGAATATGAACCACTGAATCAAGAACTACTGGAGACTAATAATTCTTCACATCCTTGGCTAGATGAAGTAATGGTTTCTAATACAAACGATGTACTTTATTAATCCCGTTCTTGAACCATTGGCCAGAAAATTGTGTCCTTTCTGGAGAGAAGTATTGAAGGAGAACCGGACTGATGGTGTGCTATTTATAATAATCCCTCTGCCTAATACAAATACCAAAGTATTTAATTAAAAAATAGTGAATTGCACATAAAGCTCCTAAGGCGACATCTTTGCTCTAGGTAAATTTAACTCTTTTCACAACACTTAGGACGAAATAGCATAAACTCACCACTTAGGGCGACAATGGTGATTTAGTGTAATTTCGTCGCACTGGACGATTAAATACAATTAACTAGTTAATTAATTTCACATGTACATGTCACCCTATGTGAAATTAACTCTTTCCACAACACTTAATAAATTAATAAATTGTGAAAGACATAACACCAGAGATCTACAGTCAATATGAAAAGATGCCTGTATACAGAATTTAGAACTGCTCAATGGGATCATTTCAACTCAAGCTGGATTCTAAACCTGAAAATTTCCAACGTATGAATTCTGGCCACTAACTTACATCACTAATAGTTTCAGAATTTGACTTCTGTTCATTTGTCAGTTTATTGAGTCGTAATGACAGGCTCTTAGCATTACACTCTTAAACACACATACTGCTACTTCACAAAAATGCATTGTGTTACATTTTGAAACAATTTTACATAACACAAAACAGCATGGAATGAAAACAATATGACAAAAACAGGGAGTTTGCAGGAACTCACCAGGACTCACAAAAGCCTTCAAGATCTTTGCAATCTAGACACACCTCAAGGTGCCCCTGCATACTCAAGCATGACATATAGCCCTTGTTACTAGGATATATTGGAATTACTGGATATGAGTTTGCCCGACAGTGCCAAGTCTCATTGCAGGAAGTCCACTTCATCTCATTTGTTGTATGTAAGAAGAAGTACCTGGAAAGGAAAAAATAAGTTACTCATTACAACAATGTTGCATTTCTATTGCAATTTCCATTTGTTCCTTTACCCTCTGGATTATCAGGTATAAATGAAAACTTTCATTCAGCTTTTACTTAAAATTATCAGAATAACTATTAAGAGCAACAAACTTATAAATCAGATACAGACTATCATCTAAACCCAGCCTTACAAAATGTGCATCCTCATTGTATTGATGCAAGTTTATCAGTCAGATCTAACTGGTGCCATGATACCTCTTTTAAAAATGAATAATTCCATGCAAACCTAAGCAAATTCCCAATCAGTTTCAATGTTAAAGGTAGTCTGTATATGCCCCAAATTATAGGATGCTATAATTGCTAGAAGTTTTTAACAAGTTACTTTCATGTAGGCCCTTAGTCCAAATTGTTCTCAGACATTCTTAATGAACACACAAGATGACTGAATGTCCCTGTGAGGTAAATTTCCTCAAAAGTTGTAATAAAATCATTTTAGAATTTTGACCAAAGGTGACCAAATTTGAATATTTGGGCCAACATGGCATAAATTTAAATAATACATTGAAAAGTTCACTTATTTTTTGGGGGGTTGCTTTGATGCTTTTCACAGAACGATCTATATCTCTTACTCATCTAAAAGTTTGCACTGGCTTTGGTTACAGGAAGTGCATGATGATCTGTAAACTGCACCAAGGAATTCTAATGCATCCTCCTGTGCAGTTGAATCAAACTCTGGAAGAATCTGTTTCAACCTTGCGAGACAGGAGGCCCATGAAGTTCAGGTTGAAATTGCTTGGAAGAGAGCTTTGATTACTTCCATTAATTCAGAGCTATGTCCATCATAGTGTTGAATGATGCTGCAAAGAAGCTATGAAAGAAGGAAAATTTAGATTTGTAGAAAATCTACATCTGACATGGGTGGCTCATCAATATAAGTGGAAAAGTTTAGGGTTGCAGCCTTCATTTGTATCTATTTTTTTATGATTGCTTGATGTTTCAAAGCACTTTCTTGGAAGTCTGTCACTAGCTTCTGTAGCTGAAAAGTTACTCTCATCAAGTAAAATGATAAACACATCATATCTTAATAACCATTTGTTGGAATATGCTACTGGGAGAAAGGAGTAGAGGTATCATGAACTTGACAAAGAGAGTGCCCATGTTGGAAATCTAGTATATTTGGGGGATAATAAAACTTAAAACCTTCATTGTTGAAGTGAAAATTATGATATTCAATTGAGGAATAAGTGCCAATCCTTGGGATGGGGTTGGAACATCACAAAATGCCCCTTGCAATTGTGCCCATATAGGTTGGGATTTTCCCTTCTCCAGGCATAGGAGTTTGTCAAGGATATGGTCCTGGCACAGTAAAAGTCTTCCATTTTTCAACATTTCCAGGTGGGGAGGATCAAGTCACATGAAGTCTTGCACCTCCGTAGCTTGCAATCCCTGCCTTAATGAATTTATTTCTAAAGCTGCATGGGTTGTCTTAGGTTACTTACCTTTACAGTAACAGGATTGCTTTGTTCCTGAAATAAAAACATTTAACAATATTTAATATGACTTTTCGAGCATGGCCAGTGATTTTCCACGATCAAGAAATTCACAATAACATGGATCTATATCCATAAAATAATGAAACGGAAAACTCAATTTGAAATAGAAAAACCAGTATTCTTTGCAAGAGTTGGATATATATGCAATAACTGTGGGGCTGTATTGACCTTGATCATGTTTCTCCCTGTAAGAAGGTAACATATATTGTGAAAGAGAAATATAGAACATAGGTTGGGGTGGGAAATTGTGCAGGGGGGCAGAGGTTTGTTTGGCCCCAAATATGCCAAAAGTTCCAATACGGTCACATTTGGTCAACATTTTAAACTGTTGTCATTACCACCCTGGTGGAAATTTACCTCACTGAGACATTCAGTCATCTTTTGTGTTCATTTCGAATGTCTGAGACCAATCTGGAAATAAGAATCTCAAGGAATGTAATTTTTGAAATCTTCAGAAAAGTATGCTATAATTTGTTGCCTATACAGACTACCTTTAATTCAAATTTCTTTTATTGGATATTTGAATCATATTCAAACTTGGGCTGCTAACCTCATCTGGTGTGTTCGTACTGATGATACTGGCTGCAAGTTCCTGAAATATAGAATAATTAAATTTATGGATTACATGCAACAGCTATATTCAAAAACCTATCACAGCACAGGTCAGCAATTATTTGTGTAAGTACACTGTGGATAAGTTCATATGTATATCGATTCCTTTTGTTAAAAAATTCTTTCTTGCAATAAAAAATTCAAACGCTCCGAGACATTTATTGGATATTGAATACAAATTTGCATTTTTTTTCTTTGTTAATTAAGGAATATGTTAATACATAGAGGTCATACCAAATTCAAGATCAGATGAAATTTAAGTCGGTCAATATCAGTCCCTATTCTGGAAATTTATGCCTCTATGAGGATTTCTGTGATGATAGAATCAATGTTGATGAAAGAATAAATGTGACTTCATGCAGTGTTTTACAACCTGTATAAAATTAATACTCCAACCACACATGCAAAGTGCAATGTGGTTCCCAGCTACACCACTCTTTGGGGAAATGGTAATTTGATGGCTGTTCTTGCTGCAAACTCAGTCTAGACAGTGTGTTAGATTATCAACTCAGCCAACTTTGGTCAAGTTCCTGATATTGTCGGCTGCAAGCCAGGAATCTCATTGGGTTGCTGCCACCACCATGAAGATTTAAGCAGTATATCATTTCTCCTATAACAACAACATTGGAATGGTAAAGCAACATTACCGTAATGATGCTATATCGCAATTCCCTTTTGAATTAAGTAATATGTTAAGGGACATTTTCTTAATATTTAGTTTGTTCAATATATGAAAAATCAACCAATGTAAAATGCATTATGGTTTCCATGATGTAACATGAGTAATTTGTGTATGCGTTTGTTTGTGAGTGGGGGGAGGGAAGGGGGTTTGCACACACTTAATAGTAATTAAGGCTCTACAAATATTAGAAACAGCTGGAAATGATGATTGAGATGCAACAAACATGGGCGAAAGTGGAAAATATCTGCCAAGCAAACGAGACGGACCATTCCTGCAGGCTATGAGGTATCATTATGTTAAGTATCAACTCAAATGGAATAAAATTCTTCCGATTCTGTGTTTATAAGGAAATTTCAGCTGAACCTTATTTTGTCACACATCTCATCAATATGCAGCAAAATAATAACACTGAAAACATTGCATTGTGTAACCAACCTCCTCAGCACAATAAAATTTAGTCATACCACATATGGTTGGTGAGCAATTGCAGATCAGGTTTTAATGTTAAGCCCTGCCCACTCATTTCGTTGCACGATATCTGCACCAAAAGCAGTAACGACCCTCCTTAGCTCGTCATTGCTGCAAGGATCACCTCAAACCAACCTACCATTCTTCAGATTGGAGCTAACAGTTATTAATGTTAAGCCCTGCCCACTCATTTTGTTGCACAATATCTGCACCAAAAGCAATAACGACCCTCCTTAGCTCATCATTGCTGCAAGGATCACCTCAAACCAACCTACCATTCTTCAGATTGGAGCTAACAAGAGAACGTCAGCAAAAATCTATTTTGGTCCCGCCCGTTACAAACATTCAATCAGCAGAATAAACCAGAGATTAAAAATGTTGTAATGGTCAAGCAACATGTTGATACTAGTTTCATGTTAACCTCGCCCACTCATTACCATGCATGATATCTACACCAAAGAAAGTAGTTACTATATGTGGTTTTACCAAGTTGATCTGGCAAGAAGCTAATTAGAAGTTGAACATTTAATTGCTGAGTTTCAAACTGACATCACATAAAATTCTCCTCTCGAAACTAAGCAAATAAAATCAAATATTTGAAAACATTTGTCTGGAAACTGGAGTTTTCTAATTAACTTATTCTTCTCTCTTTTATTGTTGGCAATTATGTTTCATTTTTTAAAGCCATTGAGTCAAAATTGATTTATTGTGTGAAGACAGCTACAGCCCTTACCCTCACATAAGCCAGCACAGAACTCATCAAGTTACTGATTATTGTTAAGAGAATTATGGAGGAATCATGCCAATCAACCCCCTCTCCCGACCCCCCCCCCCCTCCCAAATAAAAAGACTGTAAAGGAATCTTACTTGTGCGAAATTCTTTAAGTAAAATGGATTGAATTTCTTCTTCAAAGGAAGGCCTGTGGAACTGTTAATATGTGTGTACAGCCCTTTCTCATTCACAGCCTTGACTTCATACGGCCCAAGCCAAGAGTTTTCCAGCTTCCCTCCTCTTCGGGCATCCTTTCTAGCATTCCGGACGAGAACACTTATAGAACCAAATTTGAAGCTCTGAATAAAACAAAATCCAGCATATATACGTAAACATCATAATACAATGTATATGTTGCCATTCATTTAACTACAGTGTAGTTTTCAATGCACAACATAGCATTATGTAATTACCTGTTTTGATTGCTGCCTTTAATCAAAATTCTTTCTTTGCCGTTCTTGGGCTTTGCCAATATTTTCTTTTACAAAACCTTTGATTATGTCCTGCGACTGTGACATGAGTTGAAAAACCCTCCCCAGCTGTGCATCGCTGCAGCAGGAGATTCTGGTTGGACAATGGAGTCTTCAATGTCGACTGGTAACAATGGCTCTCTGGATATATGAAGATAATTAACAATCAATTATTCACAACACTTTGTTAACTGAAGAATAAATAAATTTTTATATATTTTATTTTCACTATTAAGACCCTGGAACCATAAATCTGAGTCACATCACATACTCAAACCAGCAGAAATATAAAACAAAAGTATATTCTGTGCTGTTATAGGTCCAAATTGCATACCAGCCCAAAATATGATATATAACTGAAAAACAAAACCAATATCAGTGGCATTAATTGCATGTATCTAAATTAATTGGCATGCTTTTATAGTTCAATGAATGTTCATCTTTTGTATTTGCTGTACTTACTTAGGATTTGTAACTTAAATAGGGTTATTGGTGGTCCTCTATTTAGCAGTTTTTCCCAGGACCTGGGATGTGTCAAATGAGATTTTATCCTATAGAGGATCAGTGTAGCTATGCAGGATTTTTCCAAACTCTCTTGTCCCTTATTGCTTTTCTCCATATATGACCTTTACAAATGTAAACCTCTATTCAGCATGGTAGGTTTGAATTTTCACAAACCTTCCAAACATCACAACGAAAGGAGAAAGACCTGTAGAACCATGTTTTGCTGTACGGTACCCCATGAGAATGGAAGACCGTGTTTCATCCCAGTCATCTTGGTTTTGATTGACAACTTTGATGAGTGACATTTGCATTTTGCAGAGTTTGGTTGAATCTTTCATCCAGCCCATTGGTCTGTGAGTGGTAGCTGAAGGATACTCTGTGGCCCACCCCTGTCATGTCAAACAGGGACTTGTTCAGAGAATTAACAAATTCTCCTCTTTGGTCTGAGATGACAACTTTCATGCACCCAAATTTAAATAAATGAAAAATTAAACAAGTTGTTAAAGAACTGGTTATGAGTAATGCAGTAAACTATTGGCATCTTCAGAGTGGCCGTGTGGTTTAATCAGGAGATTCTTTTAGCACTTCTTTCAAAACAAGTAAGTTAAGCACTGAGATAACACCTGGTCTTGGATGCACTGACCGTTATCCCACTAACATTTTATTAACATTAACTTATAAAACAACTTCAAGAAATTCCTGTAACCATTTGGCTGCTTTCTGGGTCACAGGTAAAACTGAGAACAAATGCAGGTCTGCATAACTAACTTCAAAAATATGTTATGTAAAGTAAAAACAAAGTAGATGGATATATACCTGGCCATGGTTTCAAACAGAAAGTTTGCAACGGTTTATGCTGTTTTGTCTCTTACAGCAACAGCCTCTGGCCATTTTGAAAAATAGTCACATAGGGTTATGATGTACTTATTTCCATTGATGGTCTCTGCAAGGGGTCCAATCATATCCACACCCACCTAAAAAAAAAGGAAAATAGCATTCAGAACCATACACAATCATACCAACTGATGTTCAAGTGATTTATGTCTGAGTTTTGTAGACAATATACTGCTATTAAGGATTTCCAATCATGCTGAAAAATACTTATTGAAAGTTAACAAAAGATTACTCGATGACTGAATGTGCTAAAAGCAGGTATTCTTACACTGCTAATAAGGTGCGTACAATCAACAATTCCTGTACAGAACAGAATGCTGTATCAAAGTTTGCAAATACTTTTGATACTGGACAGTGAAGCTTTCTTAATTTCAATGATTTAAATTGCATGATTTTGGCTTTTCTTGATTTAAAAGTATTACTGCTCACACTTTTCAGCACAAAGCTCGGTGGCTGTTTATTGCTCCCGTTAGTCTAAACTCTTTGATCTTTTCCGTATCGATCTTCTTAGATTTAATGTTGAATTTTCAGGGCACAGTCCTGACGAACGATATTTTCCAATGATACTGTACTCTTCATCGGTATCCAGCTCAGGAGAAGTCATCTTGTAATATCAGATCGGGCTAAGTAAGTTAACGGTCTCACCTCCTAATGCTTAACCGAAGGCCAGAACAGTGCGTGCAAATATGCAACTACTAAGAATTTTGTGTGCCTGCGCGTTACACATTGAAATGTATTGCTTAGTATAATAACAAGCATGGCCTGTGTTTAATAAATTTATGTCTTGTTGAACACTTTTCTTTGTTTCGAACTTGGAACCTATTAAGAGTTTATATATCTTTTTTAGTAAGGTTATGAATTAATAACATGTTTGTCTACTCATTATTATTGCCTTTAAATGAACAACATATGTTTGATTAATGGTGGAGTGGCACCACCATTAAGAAAAGAACAACTTTTAGAAAATTTATAGATTGTCACACTTTTCTACCATCTTGAATATAATTTCCAGAATAGTTTTAAGGTCTGGTCAATTCTAATTCATGAATTGCAGATATTAATTATATTTTTTTCATTTAGAATATTTAGAAGTTCTGTACTGTAATTTGAAAATTTGCTACCTTTGGCAACCGTGAAACGTGAACAGACCCAATTTCGAGGACGCTGATGTCAAACTCAAAGGTATAACAAACTTTCGTAAAATTTTGAAGACTTGCAGTGAGAGTTGTACAGTAAACAGCGAGAGTTGGCAGGCCTGCAAAACCCTAGCAATATAGTCTTCGACTTAAACGATTTCTGCTGATGTACTGAGTCTAGTCTACAGTCTTAAAACCCTATCGTTTTAAACTTCAGCCAGTGGCAGTAGGCCAAATTGTATAGGCCTAATGGAGTTTTTGGCTGAAACTGTAGCTGTGTAAGGCCTAGCTGATTTAGAACTAGGCTTATGGCTGATAAGTCTGTTAACAAATCTTCAATCAAAGCGTTGTTGCATAACATGCTAGGGGCTTACCCTAGGAGTACAGTACTGATTTCGCTTAACTCCCGTTGAAAAAAAATCAACGATCGATAACAAAAGTTAAAAATCGATAAAAAAAGTTGAAATTCGGTTAATTTCGTTGACAAGATTTAGACTACTGCGGGCACGGTTGTCAACGAAGTTTCAACGAAATTTCCACGAAAGTTATCGCGATCAAAAACCGCAAAGGCAATTCTAGACATATCAAGGTTGTGACTTGCGTTGAATCCTTAGTGTAACTACAGCCGTTTTCAGACTCTACCAGAAGTTGCCGAGGAATATTACAAACGTTGCAAAAGTGTGATTGTATATAAGACGGAGTAAGTTCTGTACTAGGTGTTTGAAAAATGATTTGGCTAGGATAATAAAAACTAGTCTTGGTCGATCGTAGCAAGCACATTCTATGACTCTTAAGTTATAGGCTAGTATTAAACTAGGATAAGTTTAAGTTAACTCACCAAGGAACGCAGTGTCAGAAAAAACAAGAAAAAAATATCAACAATGAAACAGTCGTAGCTGGATATCAAAGAGATCTTTATTTCCAAAAAATTCCTGTGTTACTTGACGTACTACGGTACCGTTTACTACAGAACCGCACTCACTTTCAAACTTTTCTGAGAGCGCATTCCGTCCAAAAAATCTCCCCCGACTTCAATGCACGCAAAAAAAAAAAAAAAAACTTATTTCCCCCTAACCCGTTACTGTAAGTTGCCCGCGAAAGCAGATGGACTGCCCTGGTAAGGTCGCAGCCTGGGTCTGGGCCACCTGTAGTATGCTGCTTACATGTGCATTCCCTACCCTGGATATCCCCACCACCAAACTTTTTTGAAAGGCTTCGTCCAATCATAAACTTGGCTTTGTCAAATTCACGCCTACCTTATGTAAATTAGCATAGTATTTATCTTCGTGGGGGGTTTAGCACCGCAGAACCTTCATGGCTGGCTGCCTCTAGAAGCAAACATTATTTTACCCCTACTGTTCGTAATGGAATGGATGTTATCTGTTACTTAGTTAATTGAAAACCAAATATTCATTCATATATATATAAGTAGAACAATCCAGCAGGGATAGAAAGTTTATCTTGAATGAACCAATCAAAAGTCGTGCTATTAATAAAACTTGAAAACACCTGGCCAGCAAGAGAGTTGCAAACAATTGTTTCCATGACTACTAAGAAAATAAAGCAGTGTCTTGGGGCCCACGTTGGGTAGATTTCTGTGGAAAATGAATATATTTTCATTGCTTATTTGAGTATTGTATATTGGGAAGAGCTGATCAAACATTACTGGGAAGGGCTTTCAACTGGCCTGACGGCATGTATAAGTTTATTTTAATGAGTAGGGGGAGTTTTTATGAGTCTCCCGGTATGCGTCACATGAGAAGTAAATGTTTTGTTTTTCGGTTTTATCATCGTTTTTCAAGTGGAACAACTCATAAAATCATGTCAAATGAAAATAATATATATTTGAATATCCTTCCTTAGTTTTACTAATCAGGAATGCTTGATAAGGCATGCAATGCATCGTTCGAAAATGTAATTTTAAAGTAGAATTGAAAAATGAACGACATAAAACAATATCTGTGAAGCGTGTGGAGCACAACTTTGAATATTCGTTGTGAAAGAAAACATAATGAACGATGTTTACTGCGTAAATAAATTTCGCGGAACTGGTACAGAGAAATTACGTACTGCAGCTTACGTCAGAGAAGCTCATAAATGACACAGGTGGATAGAGCGCATCAAAATTCGGTTTAGGAAATCCCTATACAGCCGACAAAAGTCGATGTCTCCTTCCGTTTTCGAGTTATAAGCGATTTTGTGTTTTTGCGATATGGTTTTCAGTATATTTTCATTGAATAAGGGCGTTTTGTTGTGTGTGTTTAAATAAGGGTGTGACCTATCAGATATTTCGCTAACCGTTTCACCGTATCCCCTGCCGGTCGGTTAAACGTTTAAACGCCGTTTCCCGCCGTCCCCCTCCCCTTAGACCCCTCCCCCATTTCAGTCACCACTTCCAGATCCGTCGGCAAGTCAAATTTGACTTAAAATATGCACCAGATTGCATCTAAGGACGTTTCAAAACTAAAAATTTTCCAAAGGGGAGGGGGTGTCCCCATAGACCCCTCCCCCATTTCAGTCACCACTTCCAGATCCGTCGGCAAATCAAATTCTCCACACCCCCCCCCCCAACAACAAAAAACCCTTCGCTACGCCCCTGGTCACATACATGATACAGTACCTTACATTTGATACAAAAGTTACTTCAAACAACAGCTTCCCAAAATTTGTGTCGCAATAGGTTAAGATTTAACCACGCTGCGCAGTACCATTCATAATTTGCATATTACACTCGGCGTCCAGATGGCGGGAGAATATAACATCATGTTCAATGTGTTGTGTCGTTCCCATGGTGCGATGAACTTGGGCAAGTTGCCAAGTTCGAATGTCAATGACCTACTTATGTTCTGTGACCAATGTCAGTTGGAATTATGTGTGTAAAAAGTCGGGTTTTTCCATTTGTTATATATATAGAAGTTTTTCCGTAAGCGGAGCGAATTTTAGGGCGGCTCGTTGATTGTGAGGAAGCACTTATCTAAGCATCAATATTTGTGAAAAAATATCGTAAGTTTTTCAGTTTCATTCATTTTCTTTTATGTTTGCCGCAATCGCGCCCGCAATGCATGCACAGCATAATATCATGTGTGAAAAAATGGCTGTACACGTGCGGACCTGAGAGAGCAAACTGGCCTTGTGTTGTTAATGTTATGACGGTACTTTCTAGAACGGCCATTTGCGTCTTTTGGGGTCAACATATTTTCACACGGGGTTTTCACCATGCCATTGATCGATGTACACGGGTGATATGTCGCAAATATAAACTGAGAAAACGAATTGACGACACTATCATCATGAGCTCATGACTATTGGCCTACTACTTTAGTTATATTAAACACATTTTTCATGCCTAAAACATCGTTTTTTTGTTTTTATAGATAGTTTGCAGTACATTACTAAGTTCTTTACATATTTTAAAATAATTTTCATGTTTAAAAGTAAACAAAATAGAAAAAATAAAAAGAGAAAACGCCTTTTCGAAAAATGGAAGCGTCCTCGCAGAATGGGCGGGGCATCTTTATTTTGCTTCAAGTTACATGTTTTCGCTCAGAAACAAAGTTTCATACTCCAACTCTAATAAAAAACCAAATTTACATTTCTAAAAAATAACTATTTTTCGTAATCTGCAAGTAAACCAAGTTTATATGTCCATTCATTGTTATTTAAATGGTTAAACAGCACTCATAATTTATCTGGAAGGGTGCCTCGTGGTACATAGCTTTGACTGCAACCTCTTTTACGTCCTGGCGAAGTTAAGACTTATGTCACTGTGTTTGGGGTTCACAGTTAGAAAACGTCCCCCGTCAGTTTCACTACATGTTTCTTTGAGTGTCACTACTCAGTAAGTACAGGAATATTCTTGAGAAAATTCCTGCCTTCAAACGACTGTTCTAAAGTCTAATCAATACTAATAAACGAAGTTGCTCGTTTTCCGACGTTTCTCGTAACCACACATTGACCTTCTATTTCGTTTAAAAAAGAATTTCAACGTATCGTTGAAAATTCCACGAAGGAAATGACCGAAATAACCAATCGTTAAAATTCGTGGAATTTCGATAAAAATCGGGGAATTTCGATGACAAAACGTGGAAATTCGGTTATTTTCCTTTTAACGAATTTTAACGGGAGTTAAGCGAAATCAGTACTGTATCTTAGGCTAAGCCATTACCATCTTCCATATACTTCTTGCAATACCAACTGACTCGACCTGTTGTTGGCCAAAAAAGGGGATATTGAATATCTACCCCATTTTGGTAATGCTAGGCAGACTTAATGCTCCTCTGCACAAATTCATGATTAAACACACAGTATTATTTCAGTGATCAAGCCAAACATGTCTTCAAGCACAGGAAAGTAGTGCTGGCCATTAGATTTAGAGCACTTATGTTTACAATCATACATGTTGACTGGTGAATTAATTAGGTGCGCTCAAGGATGAATCCTAGTGGCAGTATTTGGGGTAGTTTATCAAGTAACAAATTCTTAATGCTCGAGTGAATTTGAGAAGGACTGTTTATCTATAGACAGTCTCGGCCTTCATGCATAGCATTAGACCTAGTAATATGTATGGCCGTGGCTATTCTTACGACTAGTCGTAACAATTATTTATAAACTATTCTTACGACAAAGGCAAATTCAAGCGCAGTAAAGTAAATAAAGCAACTGCGCATGTAGTAGGGGTAGAGTAACCCTAACCCTAAACATAACCCTAAACCTCAATCCTAACGCTTACTCTAACCCTAACCTGAAATTATTGTTACTCCTCATCATAAAATAGTACTTCTGGTCGTGAAAATAGCAACTGCGCATGCGTAGTCGGAAATTATTCTTACGACTAGTCGTAAGAATAGCCACTTTGAATATGTATTGCTATGCCCATAGTAGTACTAGTAGTAGGCTACTTCTTATGGCCATATTCAACTTCAATTCCTATGATTGAGATACACAGCTAATTGTCTGCATATAGGTCCATTAGGCCTTACTCAGCCCAGCTACAGTCAGACTTTAGAATCTTGGTTACATTGGTTGCACTGGTATAACTACTGTAGGTCTAGGCCAGGCTTGTTATAACTCAGTCGTATAACTCAGTCGTAGGCCTAGACATAGGAAGCCATAGGCCTATGCTTGTTTGCTTTGATCTCAAATAAGTAGTAAGCCAAGCCTAATATGGAACTAAACAGGAAATCCTGGACTTTATGACCAAAACATGCCGATCTACTCTTACTGTCGTAATACTAGTTGTTGAAGCCTAGCCTAGTACCGATTAGTAGTAGTGCCTGTGGCCCTATGCCTATCCCCACCTCAAACAGCTTGGTAGGCCTCTAGACCGTCATGCAGTTGAAATTTTGTCTCCTAAATCTTTCGTCTTTGTAGAAACGAACTCCATCTCCATTTCGGTGGCTACATCAGGCCGCACAGCAAGGCAAGATGTTTTCTTTAAAACAATACAAAACCATTGTTAGCCTACGCACGTTTTATACAAAATATGTGTTTGTAAAATTGTATGGCAGTGTCGTCTGCACATTTCAATAAAGTTTTTTGATTTAGGGTGGCATACTCCTATTAGAGTCGATATCGATCCGCCCGATTGTTATTCTATCTCGGGAAATGTTCCAAAAAGCATCAGGAGAACATCTTTTTTTGACCCGTTATAAATCTTGATTTTTTTTTTTTTTTTTTTTTTTGTGGCTTGCATGTTGAAGAGCATGAATGACTAGAATGTCTTTACATATGTTATGTTTCTTGCTTGTCATCTTAATTGTTTATTTTAAAAACGTATGAAAACAGAAATTAAGTAATAAGATCCTTCAAGAAGCTTTTAAGTGCATGGATGGGAGCTAGGGGGCTGGGGAGTTTTGTAGTTGAGCCAAAATTGGTTCAATTTAAAGGCATTGGAGAGTCGCCCAAAACCACGTTCGGCGAGCTGAAAAAGTTAACTTTCCGTGGCTTGCAAGTGACGATTTGTTCGTGTCGCTACAAAGTGCAGACAGTACAGTACGGTAATGAAACGTGATACCTTGTTATATTTTAGCTGGACCTAAGATGTCCATCGCTGTATTGTCTGTACACTGTGTTGTAGGTATTGACCGCAGCTGTATGCACTGACTGTACACTAGTGTCTAATTACCGATGGTAGCTAGCTGTGTGTGTGTATTTTCTGGGATCGACGGTGGTGTCCAACACTTTTGTTACATCTCATTCGAAACTAGGTTAGATTACCGGCATTATACGTTTCTTTTTGCGCGAGTGTTCGCACCCTATAAGTCCCCTTTATGCCAAGAGAGGAGATGCTTATCCAACCAATTTAACATAACCCTCTCTTACGCGAAGAGAACGATGAAACTCTTTTTAACAGTATTTTTATTGATGAGGATATTAGATAGACAGAGATCTATTTCATCCATAAGATATGGACATTTTTCCTCTCTCACTAATGTTTATATATATATATATATATATATATATATATATATATATATATATATATATATATATATATATATGTATATATATATATATATATATATATATATATAAATATATATATAAATATATATATATATATTTATATATATATATATATATATATATATATATATATATATATATATATATATATATATATATATATATAAATATATATATATATATATATATATATATATATTTATATATTCATTCATTCATTTATTTGTTTGTTTTTTTCTCACATAAATATTACAATGTGAATGGAAGTCTTATGAAAAGCCTATGCTGGCTTAACAAAACAGAAGACTCCCATGAAGAAAAGATAGAAAATAGTGAAAATAATGTTAATAACAATACGTATACGCTTCAATATGTGAATATGCTGCTATGCGACTATGCAGCTAAATCATAATTAATAAGACATGATAATTTCTTTAGTAAGACATTTACTAAATGTGGAGTTTGTTTTCTTAGTTTTTAAAGTTATTGACAGAGAATTCCAAATTTTGGTTGCACGGTTTCTGAGGCTTAACATACCAGTGCGTGTTTTATATGATTTATAATGTGCGTTGCTAGCCGTTCTGGTATTATGATTATGGAAATCTGTGTTGCTATTTATAAAATTTCAAAAACTGATTGGCAATGATCCATTCCAAGCCTTGTATGTAAATGTTGCAATATTAACTTTTATAATGTCATCTAATTTCAATAAATTGAGTTTCTTAAAGAGGGGGCTTGTATGTTCACGGGTTGCTGCGTGAGATATATGACGTATTGCACTCTTTTGAAGTAATTTAAGGTGACTTAAATGAGAAACACTTGTACCAGACCAGATAATCAAGCAGTAACACAGATGTCAGTGGTGCTATTAAAGTTTGATAAAGCATTCTGAGTATATTCTGGGGAAGGAAATGTTTTAGCATTGCTAAAACTTTTGTGGCTTTTGTGGCAAAAAATAAAAAAATAAATAAAAAATAAAATTCCTGCACCTCTTACAACGCTGTTGCAAACTTTTGTAATATGGTCACTCCATGGAAGTTTACTATCAATATTAACCCTTAGAATTTAGTAGTTGATACTTGTTTCATTACTATACCGTCCATTATTATGTCATTATTCCAGTTAAGCGTTCTTCTTCCATTAAATACTATATAGTTAATTTTGTCTGCATTAAGTGATAACTTGTTAGCAGCAAACCAGTTAGTGAATTTAGTTAATTCAGTAGAGACAGTATCATGTATTCTATGTACGTTTTCGAACTCGAAGAAAATATTGGTATCATCAGCAAACAAAATAGTCTTGGCAATTTTTGACACCTGGCAAATGTCATTGACATATATTATGAACAACAGTGGTCCTAATATTGAGCCCTGTGGAACACCACAACGGGTTACAGCGTGTTCGGATTTAGAGTTTTTATATGAAGTATACTGATGTCTATTAGATAAATAGCTGCTCAACCGGTCAAGGGTTGTTCCCCTTACACCATACAAAGATAATTTACTTAGCAAAATGGTATGGTCAATAGTATTAAATGCCTTGGAGAGATCAAGGAACACTCCAATACATATTTTGGTATTATCAAGACTAGTACATATTTCTTTCAATAGCATTTGCCAAAGCAAGTTCTGTAGAATGCTTTGGGCGGAAGCCATATTGATCATTGCACAGGATATTAAACTTGGTTAGAAACTTAAAGATACGATTGTACATAAGCCTTTCGATAGTGTTTGAAAAACATGATAAAAAAGAAATAGGACGGTAATTTTTATATACATCTTGGTCACCTTTTTTAAAAATTGGTATAACCTTAGCAATCTTTAGTTTATCTGGAAATGTACCAGAAGTAAAAGATAAATTACAAATATAAGTCAATGGTTTGGCGATAAAGTGAATAACATTTCTTATTATATCTGGTTTAAAATCGTCATATCCCGCTGCTTTTTGGGGTTTCAGGCTGTAAATAGCAACTATTGAAAGTTCTTCCTCACTGACAGGATTAATGAACATAGATTGACTGTTTCTGTTATTATTATGAATAATATATTCTGTTCTACCTTTATTTGTAATATTTCTTGCAAGTGAGGGTCCAATGTTTACAAAATATTTGTTAAAGTAGCTGGCAATGTCATTCTCGTTGCTTATTTCTTGATCACCAGTTTTAAAAGCAGAAGGATATCCACCTTTTTTTCGGTTGGTGTTTAGAACTTCGTTAATTGTATTCCAAATTACACTTATATTATTTCTATTATTTTTGAATTTATCATAGAAATACAATCTGTTAGAAAATCTAATAATATGGTTAAGCTTATTGCGATAATGCTTATACGTAGCCTTGTTAACATCAGTAGGTGCTGTTAAATAACTTTTAAAGAGCTTGTTCTTTCTTTTGATAGACGTCAACATTCCAGTTGTAATCCATGGATGTTTCTTTTTACGTCGTTTCCTTTTGCTTACATAACATATTGGAAAACAATTATTATAGGTATAATTAAAGGATTCAAAGAAAGTGTCGTAAGCAACATTAACATCAGTTTGGCTTAAAACATCGTTCCAGTTTTTGTTTTCGATTTCATAGTTAAAACGCCTGATGTTATCTGGTTATAATTTCGCCTGTACATGAAGCTCATTGGTCTGCTATTCTTGGTAGGAATTTGGTTTGATTTGATTTGGTTTATTTTGTTTTTTCACGTGCAAATATACAAGGTGAAAGGAAGTCTTCTATAAAGCATACAATAGCTTAATAATGTAGAAGACTCCCTGAAGAAAGAAAAGAGAAGAAAAAATTAAAAATCAAATTAAACGTTTCGACAATAAATCAATTATATGATATTTTAATTAATATGATTAAGCCATTTACTAAATGTGGAGCTTGTTTTCTTAGTTTTTAAAGTTATTGACAGTGAATTCCAAATTTTTGAATTATTGGTAACTTTAAAAAGAGAGATTGTATAATTGAGGATTAGCTTCAGAAAACTACTCAAACCTATTCTGGCTGAGCTCAGGAAATTGGGTATTTCTTGCCTGAGCTACATTGATGATATTTATATCCAGGCTTTTTTATTTTCAAAGTATGGAAAGTAAGAATGTTATGTTATCCTTTGTACCAAGTGGTAATGAAATTATCTCAGTTCTTGTTTAAAAAGAAAAGAAATGTTTCTGTTGCTCAGCAAGCAAATTAAAAAAGATACAAACTTTGAATTTGTGTTCGTTTGTAATCTTTCTGTTCGTATTCGCTTGAACACTGCTTTGAAATCTCAAGTAGTTCCGTTGTGAAGTGTAATGGGGAAGTAGAATCGTTAAATTAAACGAGACCATAGGTTGAAGTTTGATTGAGATTCTACTGAGACATTACACGAACGAAGGGATTACTTGCCCTCCCATGTAATGCATTCTCATGCAGAATTATTATCACATAATTTTCCCTCCCAGAAGTTCGTGGTGTTCAATCGCATATGGTAACTTTAAAAACTGAAGCTAATCCTCAATTATTCAATCAAGACAATTATACAACAAAACAAATTGACTACGAGAAATACAAAGCTAAAAAATTCTCCGATTACGACTGTACCCATTTTAAAAACCTAGAAGATGAGTCGAACCAACCTTCATTAAGAGAATTACAAGGAACCATCCTCAGGTCTAAAATTCAGTGGCACGAGGAGGGTGAAAAATCAACAAAGTTTTTCTTTAATCTTGAAAAATCAAGGGAAAAAAAAGAAGGTAATGAAACAACTACTTACTGACCAGAGCTTAATCATCACCGATCAACACGAAATTAAGAAAGAACAAGTAAAGTTTTATACAAACCTCTACCAAGCCGGAGAAACCGACAACGAATCGCGGAATCAGATACTTTGTGAACTCAGAAGATTTCTCTCGCCAATGGACGTTGAAGCATGTGAAGCAAATATTTCATTAGATGAGTTGAAAGCCGCTCTGTTAGCAATGGAACGGAACAAAAGTCCAGGACTAGATGGACTAACTGCTGAATTTTACAAAGTGTTTTGGCGGGATTTTATCGATATTTTTACTAGACTCATTGAGACATCATTCCATGACAACGAACTCTTTGAATCCATGAAAATAAGTATACTTACCCTTATACCCAAGAAAGGAGATCTTCGTAGTTTAATTAATTGGAGGCCAATAAGCCTCTTAAATGTCGATTACAAAATGATTGTCAAAGCTCTCGCCAAACGAATCACAAGTATCAGTAAGAATATTATTTCAGAAGATCAAACGTGTTGTACTCCAGGAAGAGATATTTCTGAAAACGTGCTTACTATGCAAAATGTAATTGAGTATGTAAATTCATATAATAAACCAGGTTTTACTCTTAAAATAGACCAATATAAAGCCTTTGACAGAGTTGACCATAACTACCTCTTCGAAGTCGCTGAAAAATTGGGTTTTGGCCCTAAGCTCCTAAAATGGATCAAACTGTTTTATACCAATATCGAGGGCCGAATCAAGCACAATGGTTATATATCCGATCCCTTCCCTGTCAAAAGGGGAGTTCGGCAGGGCTGCCCACTCTCAGCCATGCTCTATGTTCTCTGTGCCGAACCGTTTCTTGAAGCTATAATTAATTGTCCATATATTCATGGTATTAACGTTTGTGAAGTCGAAGCCAAAATTTTTCAGCATGCGGAAGACACTACCTTTTTCGTGTCTAGTATCACAAGTATTTATTCTATTTTTAACATCATTAAATTGTATGAACGTGCTTCTGGCTCTAGTTGTAATATTGATAAAACTGAATTACTTAGCACTGGGTGCAGCCATGTTAATCCCAGCAATTTCGACTTCCCTGTGAGGAAAGATTTCATTACAGTATTAGGTGTTGCTATTGGTAACGATAAAAAATCAATCGAAAAAGAAAATTGGGAGAAAAAAGTTACCTCCTGCCGTAAATTACTAAATACCTGGAAAGGTAGAAAATTATCTTTTAAGGGTAAATCTCTCATTATAAATTCGCTCACCGTAACTCGCTTAGTATATTTGACCACTGTTTTACCAGTCCCTGATTGGGTTATCACCACATTACGTCAGAGTGTAGTCGATTTTATCTGGAGAGGTAAAAAACCTTCTATTAAGTATCTTAACTTGCTTTTAACAATCGACAGAGGGGGATTCAGTTTGAGCGACATTGAATTAAACAAGAGATGCTCTTAGAATTAAATTTTGTAGTAAGATATTAAGCAATAACATTAATATTAAATTACAAAAATTAATGTTGTATTTTTTGAATATGTATGAAGATATGAGCCTTGGGCGTGGTATCTTTCAAATTACTCCTAACCGCAAGTCTGTTCATAAGCTAAGCCCGTATTGCTGTGAACTCATATTAGCATGGGATCGGCTAATTCAAGGCCGTTTCTGGCTACCAGAGACCAGAGAAGACATCCTCAATCAACCTATCTTTAGTAATACCCTGATTGTTGACAATGATAGTCAAACACTTTTTAATCGTCACTTCATTAAAGGTGGTATCGTTTCTGTAAGTGTTCTGATGTATGAGATTATACCCACTTCTCTGCCAGCCAAGGCCGTGGAGTAACATATATCGTTCTCCAAAGTGTTTCTTTGACGCCGATATCGACTTCAAAGTATTACATAATATTCTTTACACTAACGACAAATTGTACAAGTTTGGATTAACCGATTCTCCTTACTGCACCTTTTGCAAAACCACGCACGAAAGTACTATTCATCTTTTTATTGAGTGTTCTGAAGTCGAAAATTTATGGCACTTTTTGGTTAATAAGTTGCATACTTTACAACCGGTAGTTAATTTTGATGAATGGAAACGGTTGTCACTTCTGGGTCTTGGCCGTAAAAACAACTGTATTGTAGGAATTTTGTGTGACTTCATCTTCAATATATATAAGTGTACAATTTGGAATTGCAGAATATCTCGCCTCAATAATAACTATCTTTGTAATATTGAAAAAGTTTTTCACAATGTACTCAAGAAGAAAATTCGGTTACTTTTTGATGTGTACTATCACAAAAACAATACCTCACGGTTTTTTAATATATTTACACAGAACGATATTGTGCTCTCTAAGAAAGAATCGAACAGCTATACTTACTATCTGGATAGAGGTTAATTTGTATACAATACGTGTTGACGTAATCAGGGTCTTTTCTTTTGACTTTGCTTTAGACATTGTTGTCTTTTGTATATAATTTCTTATGTCTGTGGTGCTTAGTATTTTAGTTTTCTGTTAACCTAAACATGAGTAAATGTTAAGGTAATCATTAATTAATGTTCTAGTTGAAACAAATCATACTTAAGTTTTAATTCTGTAAAAAATACCCTTGAAAATAATATTGTCAATGGGTGAGCCAGTGGGCTCATCTCCCAATAAAAGAGGGAAAAAATGGCGTGGCTCACTGTACGAGCTGATGATCGAGACTCTCTTTTGCATCCGTGGTTCGAACCCCGGTGATGACGTCTTTTGCCGATCTTTTACAGCAAGTGCCTACACGGGGAGCTGTAAGTATTAGTTAATCCACCCAATATCTCAGTCCATACAGTGGCGCGATGGCTCGGCGCACTGTACGAGCTGATGATCGAGACTCTCTTTTGCATCCGTGGTTCGAACCCCGGTGATGACGTCTTTTGCCGATCTTTTACAGCAAGTGCCTACACGGGGAGCTGTAAGTATTAGTTAATCCACCTAATATCTCAGTCCATACTGTGGCGCGATGGCTCCGCGCATTGTGCGAGCTGATGATCGAGACTCTCTTTTGCATCCGTGGTTCGAACCCCGGGTGATGACGTCTTTTGCCGATCTTTTACAGCAAGTGCCTACACGGGGAGCTGTATGTATTAGTTAATCCACCTAATATCTCAGCCCATACGGTGGCGCGAAGGCTCCGCGCACTGTGCGAGCTGATGATCGAGACTCTCTTTTGCATCCGTGGTTCGATCCCCGGGTGATGACGTCTTTTGCCGATCTTTTACAGCAAGTGCCTACACGGGGAGCTGTAAGTATTAGTTAATCCACCTAATATCTCAGTCCACGCAGTGGCGCGATGGCTCCGCGCACTGTGCGAGCTGATGATCGAGACTCTCTTTTGCATCCGTGGTTCGAACCCCGGGTGATGACGTCTTTTGCCGATCTTTTACAGCAAGTGCCTACACGGGGAGCTGTAAGTATTAGTTAATCCACCTAATATCTCAGTCCACACAGTGGCGCGATGGCTCCGCGCACTGTGCGAGCTGATGGTCGAGACTCTCTTTTGCATCCGTGGTTCGAACCCCGGGTGATGACGTCTTTTGCCGATCTTTTACAGCAAGTGCCTACACGGGGAGCTGTAAGTATTAGTTAATCCACCTAATATCTCAGTCCACACAGTGGCGCGATGGCTCCGCGCACTGTGCGAGCTGATGGTCGAGACTCTCTTTTGCATCCGTGGTTCGAACCCTGGGTGATGACGTCTTTTGCCGATCTTTTACAGCAAGTGCCTACACGGGGAGCTGTAAGTATTAGTTAATCCACCTAATATCTCAGTCCACACAGTGGCGCGATGGCTCGGCGCACTGTGCGAGCTGATGATCGAGACTCTTTTGCATCCGTGGTTCGAACCCCGGGTGATGACGTCTTTTGCCGATCTTTTACAGCAAGTGCCTACACGGGGAGCTGTAAGTATTAGTTAATCCACCTAATTTCTCAGTCCATACAGTGGCGCGATGGCTCGGCGCACTGTGCGAGCTGATGATCGAGACTCTCTTTTGCATCCGTGGTTCGAACCCCGGGTGATGACGTCTTTTGCCGATCTTTTACAGCAAGTGCCTACACGGGGAGCTGTAAGTATTCGTTAATCCACCTAATTTCTCAGTCCATACAGTGGCGCGATGGCTCGGCGCGCTGTTCGAGCTGATGATCGAGACTCTCTTTTGCATCCGTGGTTCGAACCCCGGGTGATGACGTCTTTTGCCGATCTTTTACAGCAAGTGCCTACACGGGGAGCTGTAAGTATTCGTTAATCCACCTAATTTCTCAGTCCATACAGTGGCGCGATGGCTCGGCGCACTGTACGAGCTGATGATCGAGACTCTCTTTTGCATCCGTGGTTCGAACCCCGGGTGATGACGTCTTTTGCCGATCTTTTACAGCAAGTGCCTACACGGGGAGCTGTAAGTATTCGTTAATCCACCTAATTTCTCAGTCCATACAGTGGCGCGATGGCTCGGCGCACTGTACGAGCTGATGATCGAGACTCTCTTTTGCATCCGTGGTTCGAACCCCGGGTGATGACGTCTTTTGCCGATCTTTTACAGCAAGTGCCTACACGGGGAGCTGTAAGTATTAGTTAATCCACCTAATATCTCAGTCCACACAGTGGCGCGATGGCTCCGCGCACTGTACGAGCTGATGATCGAGACTCTCTTTTGCATCCGTGGTTCGAACCCCGGGTGATGACGTCTTTTGCCGATCTTTTACAGCAAGTGCCTACACGGGGAGCTGTAAGTATTAGTTAATCCACCTAATATCTCAGTCCACACAGTGGCGCGATGGCTCCGCGCACTGTGCGAGCTGATGATCGAGACTCTCTTTTGCATCCGTGGTTCGAACCCCGGGTGATGACGTCTTTTGCCGATCTTTTACAGCAAGTGCCTACACGGGGAGCTGTAAGTATTAGTTAATCCACCTAATATCTCAGTCCACACAGTGGCGCGATGGCTCCGCGCACTGTGCGAGCTGATGATCGAGACTCTCTTTTGCATCCGTGGTTCGAACCCCGGGTGATGACGTCTTTTGCCGATCTTTTACAGCAAGTGCCTACACGGGGAGCTGTAAGTATTAGTTAATCCACCTAATATCTCAGTCCATACAGTGGCGCGATGGCTCCGCGCACTCTGCGAGCTGATGATCGAGACTCTCTTTTGCATCCGTGGTTCGAACCCCGGGTGATGACGTCTTTTGCCGATCTTTTACAGCAAGTGCCTACACGGGGAGCTGTAAGTATTAGTTAATCCACCTAATATCTCAGTCCACACAGTGGCGCGATGGCTCCGCGCACTGTGCGAGCTGATGATCGAGACTCTCTTTTGCATCCGTGGTTCGAACCCCGGGTGATGACGTCTTTTGCCGATCTTTTACAGCAAGTGCCTACACGGGGAGCTGTAAGTATTAGTTAATCCACCTAATATCTCAGTCCACACAGTGGCGCGATGGCTCCGCGCACTGTGCGAGCTGATGATCGAGACTCTCTTTTGCCTCCGTGGTTCGAACCCCGGGTGATGACGTCTTTTGCCGATCTTTTACAGCAAGTGCCTACACGGGGAGCTGTAAGTATTAGTTAATCCACCTAATATCTCAGTCCACACAGTGGCGCGATGGCTCCGCGCACTGTGCGAGCTGATGGTCGAGACTCTCTTTTGCATCCGTGGTTCGAACCCCGGGTGATGACGTCTTTTGCCAAACTTTTACAGCAATTGCCTACACGGGGAGCTGTAAGTATTAGTTAATCCACCTAATATCTCAGTCCACACAGTGGCGCGATGGCTCCGCGCACTGTGCGAGCTGATGGTCGAGACTCTCTTTTGCATCCGTGGTTCGAACCCCGGGTGATGACGTCTTTTGCCGATCTTTTACAGCAAGTGCCTACACGGGGAGCTGTAAGTATTAGTTAATCCACCTAATATCTCAGTCCACACAGTGGCGCGATGGCTCCGCGCACTGTGCGAGCTGATGATCGAGACTCTCTTTTGCATCCGTGGTTCGAACCCCGGGTGATGACGTCTTTTGCCGATCTTTTACAGCAAGTGCCTACACGGGGAGCTGTAAGTATTAGTTAATCCACCTAATATCTCAGTCCACACAGTGGCGCGATGGCTCCGCGCACTGTGCGAGCTGATGATCGAGACTCTCTTTTGCATCCGTGGTTCGAACCCCGGGTGATGACGTCTTTTGCCGATCTTTTACAGCAAGTGCCTACACGGGGAGCTGTAAGTATTAGTTAATCCACCTAATTTCTCAGTCCATACAGTGGCGCGATGGCTCGGCGCACTGTACGAGCTGATGATCGAGACTCTCTTTTGCATCCGTGGTTCGAACCCCGGGTGATGACGTCTTTTGCCGATCTTTTACAGCAAGTGCCTACACGGGGAGCTGTAAGTATTCGTTAATCCACCTAATTTCTCAGTCCATACAGTGGCGCGATGGCTCGGCGCACTGTACGAGCTGATGATCGAGACTCTCTTTTGCATCCGTGGTTCGAACCCCGGGTGATGACGTCTTTTGCCGATCTTTTACAGCAAGTGCCTACACGGGGAGCTGTAAGTATTAGTTAATCCACCTAATATCTCAGTCCACACAGTGGCGCGATGGCTCCGCGCACTGTGCGAGCTGATGGTCGAGACTCTCTTTTGCATCCGTGGTTCGAACCCCGGGTGATGACGTCTTTTGCCGATCTTTTACAGCAAGTGCCTACACGGGGAGCTGTAAGTATTAGTTAATCCACCTAATATCTCAGTCCACACAGTGGCGCGATGGCTCGGCGCACTGTGCGAGCTGATGGTCGAGACTCTCTTTTGCATCCGTGGTTCGAACCCCGGGTGATGACGTCTTTTGCCGATCTTTTACAGCAAGTGCCTACACGGGGAGCTGTAAGTATTAGTTAATCCACCTAATATCTCAGTCCACACAGTGGCGCGATGGCTCCGCGCACTGTGCGAGCTGATGATCGAGACTCTTTTGCATCCGTGGTTCGAACCCCGGGTGATGACGTCTTTTGCCGATCTTTTACAGCAAGTGCCTACACGGGGAGCTGTAAGTATTAGTTAATCCACCTAATTTCTCAGTCCATACAGTGGCGCGATGGCTCGGCGCACTGTGCGAGCTGATGATCGAGACTCTCTTTTGCATCCCTGGTTCGAACCCCGGGTGATGACGTCTTTTGCCGATCTTTTACAGCAAGTGCCTGCACGGGGAGCTGTAAGTATTAGTTAATCCACCTAACATCTCAGTCCATACAGTGGCGCGATGGCTCGGCGCACTGTACGAGCTGATGATCGAGACTCTCTTTTGCATCCCTGGTTCGAACCCCGGGTGATGACGTCTTTTGCCGATCTTTTACAGCAAGTGCCTGCACGGGGAGCTGTAAGTATTAGTTAATCCACCTAACATCTCAGTCCATACAGTGGCGCGATGGCTCGGCGCACTGTACGAGCTGATGATCGAGACTCTCTTTTGCATCCCTGGTTCGAACCCCGGGTGATGACGTCTTTTGCCGATCTTTTACAGCAAGTGCCTGCACGGGGAGCTGTAAGTATTAGTTAATCCACCTAACATCTCAGTCCATACAGTGGCGCGATGGCTCGGCGCACTGTACCAGCTGATGATCGAGACTCTCTTTTGCATCCCTGGTTCGAACCCCGGGTGATGACGTCTTTTGCCGATCTTTTACAGCAAGTGCCTGCACGGGGAGCTGTAAGTATTAGTTAATCCACCTAATATCTCAGTCCATACAGTGGCCCGATGGCTCGGCGCACTGTACCAGCTGATGATCGAGACTCTCTTTTGCATCCCTGGTTCGAACCCCGGGTGATGACGTCTTTTGCCGATCTTTTACAGCAAGTGCCTGCACGGGGAGCTGTAAGTATTAGTTAATCCACCTAATATCTCAGTCCATACAGTGGCCCGATGGCTCGGCGCACTGTACCAGCTGATGATCGAGACTCTCTTTTGCATCCCTGGTTCGAACCCCGGGTGATGACGTCTTTTGCCGATCTTTTACAGCAAGTGCCTGCACGGGGAGCTGTAAGTATTAGTTAATCCACCTAACATCTCAGTCCATACAGTGGCGCGATGGCTCGGCGCACTGTACCAGCTGATGATCGAGACTCTCTTTTGCATCCCTGGTTCGAACCCCGGGTGATGACGTCTTTTGCCGATCTTTTACAGCAAGTGCCTGCACGGGGAGCTGTAAGTATTAGTTAATCCACCTAACATCTCAGTCCATACAGTGGCGCGATGGCTCGGCGCACTGTACCAGCTGATGATCGAGACTCTCTTTTGCATCCCTGGTTCGAACCCCGGGTGATGACGTCTTTTGCCGATCTTTTACAGCAAGTGCCTGCACGGGGAGCTGTAAGTATTAGTTAATCCACCTAACATCTCAGTCCATACAGTGGCGCGATGGCTCGGCGCACTGTACCAGCTGATGATCGAGACTCTCTTTTGCATCCCTGGTTCGAACCCCGGGTGATGACGTCTTTTGCCGATCTTTTACAGCAAGTGCCTGCACGGGGAGCTGTAAGTATTAGTTAATCCACCTAACATCTCAGTCCATACAGTGGCGCGATGGCTCGGCGCACTGTACGAGCTGATGATCGAGACTCTCTTTTGCATCCCTGGTTCGAACCCCGGGTGATGACGTCTTTTGCCGATCTTTTACAGCAAGTGCCTGCACGGGGAGCTGTAAGTATTAGTTAATCCACCTAACATCTCAGTCCATACAGTGGCGCGATGGCTCGGCGCACTGTACCAGCTGATGATCGAGACTCTCTTTTGCATCCCTGGTTCGAACCCCGGGTGATGACGTCTTTTGCCGATCTTTTACAGCAAGTGCCTGCACGGGGAGCTGTAAGTATTAGTTAATCCACCTAATATCTCAGTCCATACAGTGGCCCGATGGCTCGGCGCACTGTACCAGCTGATGATCGAGACTCTCTTTTGCATCCCTGGTTCGAACCCCGGGTGATGACGTCTTTTGCCGATCTTTTACAGCAAGTGCCTGCACGGGGAGCTGTAAGTATTAGTTAATCCACCTAATATCTCAGTCCATACAGTGGCCCGATGGCTCGGCGCACTGTACCAGCTGATGATCGAGACTCTCTTTTGCATCCCTGGTTCGAACCCCGGGTGATGACGTCTTTTGCCGATCTTTTACAGCAAGTGCCTGCACGGGGAGCTGTAAGTATTAGTTAATCCACCTAATATCTCAGTCCATACAGTGGCGCGATGGCTCGGCGCACTGTACCAGCTGATGATCGAGACTCTCTTTTGCATCCCTGGTTCGAACCCCGGGTGATGACGTCTTTTGCCGATCTTTTACAGCAAGTGCCTGCACGGGGAGCTGTAAGTATTAGTTAATCCACCTAATATCTCAGTCCATACAGTGGCGCGATGGCTCGGCGCACTGTACGAGCTGATGATCGAGACTCTCTTTTGCATCCCTGGTTCGAACCCCGGGTGATGACGTCTTTTGCCGATCTTTTACAGCAAGTGCCTGCACGGGGAGCTGTAAGTATTAGTTAATCCACCTAATATCTCAGTCCATACAGTGGCGCGATGGCTCGGCGCACTGTACGAGCTGATGATCGAGACTCTCTTTTGCATCCCTGGTTCGAACCCCGGGTGATGACGTCTTTTGCCGATCTTTTACAGCAAGTGCCTGCACGGGGAGCTGTAAGTATTAGTTAATCCACCTAATATCTCAGTCCATACAGTGGCGCGATGGCTCGGCGCACTGTACGAGCTGATGATCGAGACTCTCTTTTGCATCCCTGGTTCGAACCCCGGGTGATGACGTCTTTTGCCGATCTTTTACAGCAAGTGCCTGCACGGGGAGCTGTAAGTATTAGTTAATCCACCTAATATCTCAGTCCATACAGTGGCGCGATGGCTCGGCGCACTGTACGAGCTGATGATCGAGACTCTCTTTTGCATCCCTGGTTCGAACCCCGGGTGATGACGTCTTTTGCCGATCTTTTACAGCAAGTGCCTGCACGGGGAGCTGTAAGTATTAGTTAATCCACCTAATATCTCAGTCCATACAGTGGCGCGATGGCTCGGCGCACTGTACGAGCTGATGATCGAGACTCTCTTTTGCATCCGTGGTTCGAACCCCGGGTGATGACGTCTTTTGCCGATCTTTTACAGCAAGTGCCTGCACGGGGAGCTGTAAGTATTAGTTAATCCACCTAATATCTCAGTCCATACAGTGGCGCGATGGCTCGGCGCACTGTACCAGCTGATGATCGAGACTCTCTTTTGCATCCCTGGTTCGAACCCCGGGTGATGACGTCTTTTGCCGATCTTTTACAGCAAGTGCCTGCACGGGGAGCTGTAAGTATTAGTTAATCCACCTAATATCTCAGTCCATACAGTGGCGCGATGGCTCGGCGCACTGTACCAGCTGATGATCGAGACTCTCTTTTGCATCCCTGGTTCGAACCCCGGGTGATGACGTCTTTTGCCGATCTTTTACAGCAAGTGCCTGCACGGGGAGCTGTAAGTATTAGTTAATCCACCTAATATCTCAGTCCATACAGTGGCGCGATGGCTCGGCGCACTGTACGAGCTGATGATCGAGACTCTCTTTTGCATCCCTGGTTCGAACCCCGGGTGATGACGTCTTTTGCCGATCTTTTACAGCAAGTGCCTGCACGGGGAGCTGTAAGTATTAGTTAATCCACCTAATATCTCAGTCCATACAGTGGCGCGATGGCTCGGCGCACTGTGCCAGCTGATGATCGAGACTCTCTTTTGCATCCCTGGTTCGAACCCCGGGTGATGACGTCTTTTGCCGATCTTTTACAGCAAGTGCCTGCACGGGGAGCTGTAAGTATTAGTTAATCCACCTAACATCTCAGTCCATACAGTGGCGCGATGGCTCGGCGCACTGTACCAGCTGATGATCGAGACTCTCTTTTGCATCCCTGGTTCGAACCCCGGGTGATGACGTCTTTTGCCGATCTTTTACAGCAAGTGCCTGCACGGGGAGCTGTAAGTATTAGTTAATCCACCTAACATCTCAGTCCATACAGTGGCGCGATGGCTCGGCGCACTGTACCAGCTGATGATCGAGACTCTCTTTTGCATCCCTGGTTCGAACCCCGGGTGATGACGTCTTTTGCCGATCTTTTACAGCAAGTGCCTGCACGGGGAGCTGTAAGTATTAGTTAATCCACCTAACATCTCAGTCCATACAGTGGCGCGATGGCTCGGCGCACTGTACCAGCTGATGATCGAGACTCTCTTTTGCATCCCTGGTTCGAACCCCGGGTGATGACGTCTTTTGCCGATCTTTTACAGCAAGTGCCTGCACGGGGAGCTGTAAGTATTAGTTAATCCACCTAACATCTCAGTCCATACAGTGGCGCGATGGCTCGGCGCACTGTACGAGCTGATGATCGAGACTCTCTTTTGCATCCCTGGTTCGAACCCCGGGTGATGACGTCTTTTGCCGATCTTTTACAGCAAGTGCCTGCACGGGGAGCTGTAAGTATTAGTTAATCCACCTAACATCTCAGTCCATACAGTGGCGCGATGGCTCGGCGCACTGTACCAGCTGATGATCGAGACTCTCTTTTGCATCCCTGGTTCGAACCCCGGGTGATGACGTCTTTTGCCGATCTTTTACAGCAAGTGCCTGCACGGGGAGCTGTAAGTATTAGTTAATCCACCTAACATCTCAGTCCATACAGTGGCGCGATGGCTCGGCGCACTGTACCAGCTGATGATCGAGACTCTCTTTTGCATCCCTGGTTCGAACCCCGGGTGATGACGTCTTTTGCCGATCTTTTACAGCAAGTGCCTGCACGGGGAGCTGTAAGTATTAGTTAATCCACCTAACATCTCAGTCCATACAGTGGCGCGATGGCTCGGCGCACTGTACGAGCTGATGATCGAGACTCTCTTTTGCATCCCTGGTTCGAACCCCGGGTGATGACGTCTTTTGCCGATCTTTTACAGCAAGTGCCTGCACGGGGAGCTGTAAGTATTAGTTAATCCACCTAACATCTCAGTCCATACAGTGGCGCGATGGCTCGGCGCACTGTACCAGCTGATGATCGAGACTCTCTTTTGCATCCCTGGTTCGAACCCCGGGTGATGACGTCTTTTGCCGATCTTTTACAGCAAGTGCCTGCACGGGGAGCTGTAAGTATTAGTTAATCCACCTAACATCTCAGTCCATACAGTGGCGCGATGGCTCGGCGCACTGTACCAGCTGATGATCGAGACTCTCTTTTGCATCCCTGGTTCGAACCCCGGGTGATGACGTCTTTTGCCGATCTTTTACAGCAAGTGCCTGCACGGGGAGCTGTAAGTATTAGTTAATCCACCTAACATCTCAGTCCATACAGTGGCGCGATGGCTCGGCGCACTGTACCAGCTGATGATCGAGACTCTCTTTTGCATCCCTGGTTCGAACCCCGGGTGATGACGTCTTTTGCCGATCTTTTACAGCAAGTGCCTGCACGGGGAGCTGTAAGTATTAGTTAATCCACCTAACATCTCAGTCCATACAGTGGCGCGATGGCTCGGCGCACTGTACCAGCTGATGATCGAGACTCTCTTTTGCATCCCTGGTTCGAACCCCGGGTGATGACGTCTTTTGCCGATCTTTTACAGCAAGTGCCTGCACGGGGAGCTGTAAGTATTAGTTAATCCACCTAATATCTCAGTCCATACAGTGGCGCGATGGCTCGGCGCACTGTACCAGCTGATGATCGAGACTCTCTTTTGCATCCCTGGTTCGAACCCCGGGTGATGACGTCTTTTGCCGATCTTTTACAGCAAGTGCCTGCACGGGGAGCTGTAAGTATTAGTTAATCCACCTAATATCTCAGTCCATACAGTAACGCGATGGCTCGGCGCACTGTACCAGCTGATGATCGAGACTCTCTTTTGCATCCCTGGTTCGAACCCCGGGTGATGACGTCTTTTGCCGATCTTTTACAGCAAGTGCCTGCACGGGGAGCTGTAAGTATTAGTTAATCCACCTAATATCTCAGTCCATACAGTAACGCGATGGCTCGGCGCACTGTACCAGCTGATGATCGAGACTCTCTTTTGCATCCCTGGTTCGAACCCCGGGTGATGACGTCTTTTGCCGATCTTTTACAGCAAGTGCCTGCACGGGGAGCTGTAAGTATTAGTTAATCCACCTAATATCTCAGTCCATACAGTGGCGCGATGGCTCGGCGCACTGTACCAGCTGATGATCGAGACTCTCTTTTGCATCCCTGGTTCGAACCCCGGGTGATGACGTCTTTTGCCGATCTTTTACAGCAAGTGCCTGCACGGGGAGCTGTAAGTATTAGTTAATCCACCTAATATCTCAGTCCATACAGTGGCGCGATGGCTCGGCGCACTGTACCAGCTGATGATCGAGACTCTCTTTTGCATCCCTGGTTCGAACCCCGGGTGATGACGTCTTTTGCCGATCTTTTACAGCAAGTGCCTGCACGGGGAGCTGTAAGTATTAGTTAATCCACCTAATATCTCAGTCCATACAGTGGCGCGATGGCTCGGCGCACTGTACCAGCTGATGATCGAGACTCTATTTTGCATCCCTGGTTCGAACCCCGGGTGATGACGTCTTTTGCCGATCTTTTACAGCAAGTGCCTGCACGGGGAGCTGTAAGTATTAGTTAATCCACCTAATATCTCAGTCCATACGGTGGCGCGATGGCTCGGCGCACTGTACCAGCTGATGATCGAGACTCTCTTTTGCATCCCTGGTTCGAACCCCGGGTGATGACGTCTTTTGCCGATCTTTTACAGCAAGTGCCTGCACGGGGAGCTGTAAGTATTAGTTAATCCACCTAATATCTCAGTCCATACAGTGGCGCGATGGCTCGGCGCACTGTACCAGCTGATGATCGAGACTCTCTTTTGCATCCCTGGTTCGAACCCCGGGTGATGACGTCTTTTGCCGATCTTTTACAGCAAGTGCCTGCACGGGGAGCTGTAAGTATTAGTTAATCCACCTAATATCTCAGTCCATACAGTGGCGCGATGGCTCGGCGCACTGTACCAGCTGATGATCGAGACTCTCTTTTGCATCCCTGGTTCGAACCCCGGGTGATGACGTCTTTTGCCGATCTTTTACAGCAAGTGCCTGCACGGGGAGCTGTAAGTATTAGTTAATCCACCTAATATCTCAGTCCATACAGTGGCGCGATGGCTCGGCGCACTGTACGAGCTGATGATCGAGACTCTCTTTTGCATCCCTGGTTCGAACCCCGGGTGATGACGTCTTTTGCCGATCTTTTACAGCAAGTGCCTGCACGGGGAGCTGTAAGTATTAGTTAATCCACCTAATATCTCAGTCCATACAGTGGCGCGATGGCTCGGCGCACTGTACCAGCTGATGATCGAGACTCTCTTTTGCATCCCTGGTTCGAACCCCGGGTGATGACGTCTTTTGCCGATCTTTTACAGCAAGTGCCTGCACGGGGAGCTGTAAGTATTAGTTAATCCACCTAATATCTCAGTCCATACAGTGGCGCGATGGCTCGGCGCACTGTACGAGCTGATGATCGAGACTCTCTTTTGCATCCCTGGTTCGAACCCCGGGTGATGACGTCTTTTGCCGATCTTTTACAGCAAGTGCCTGCACGGGGAGCTGTAAGTATTAGTTAATCCACCTAATATCTCAGTCCATACAGTGGCGCGATGGCTCGGCGCACTGTACGAGCTGATGATCGAGACTCTCTTTTGCATCCGTGGTTCGAACCCCGGGTGATGACGTCTTTTGCCGATCTTTTACAGCAAGTGCCTGCACGGGGAGCTGTAAGTATTAGTTAATCCACCTAATATCTCAGTCCATACAGTGGCGCGATGGCTCGGCGCACTGTACCAGCTGATGATCGAGACTCTCTTTTGCATCCGTGGTTCGAACCCCGGGTGATGACGTCTTTTGCCGATCTTTTACAGCAAGTGCCTGCACGGGGAGCTGTAAGTATTAGTTAATCCACCTAATATCTCAGTCCATACAGTGGCGCGATGGCTCGGCGCACTGTACGAGCTGATGATCGAGACTCTCTTTTGCATCCCTGGTTCGAACCCCGGGTGATGACGTCTTTTGCCGATCTTTTACAGCAAGTGCCTGCAGGGGGAGCTGTAAGTATTAGTTAATCCACCTAATATCTCAGTCCATACAGTGGCGCGATGGCTCGGCGCACTGTACGAACTGATGATCGAGACTCTCTTTTGCATCCCTGGTTCGAACCCCGGGTGATGACGTCTTTTGCCGATCTTTTACAGCAAGTGCCTGCACGGGGAGCTGTAAGTATTAGTTAATCCACCTAATATCTCAGTCCATACAGTGGCGCGATGGCTCGGCGAACTGTACCAGCTGATGATCGAGACTCTCTTTTGCATCCCTGGTTCGAACCCCGGGTGATGACGTCTTTTGCCGATCTTTTACAGCAAGTGCCTGCACGGGGAGCTGTAAGTATTAGTTAATCCACCTAATATCTCAGTCCATACAGTGGCGCGATGGCTCGGCGCACTGTACGAGCTGATGATCGAGACTCTCTTTTGCATCCCTGGTTCGAACCCCGGGTGATGACGTCTTTTGCCGATCTTTTACAGCAAGTGCCTGCACGGGGAGCTGTAAGTATTAGTTAATCCACCTAATATCTCAGTCCATACAGTGGCGCGATGGCTCGGCGCACTGTACGAGCTGATGATCGAGACTCTCTTTTGCATCCCTGGTTCGAACCCCGGGTGATGACGTCTTTTGCCGATCTTTTACAGCAAGTGCCTGCACGGGGAGCTGTAAGTATTAGTTAATCCACCTAATATCTCAGTCCATACAGTGGCGCGATGGCTCGGCGCACTGTACGAGCTGATGATCGAGACTCTCTTTTGCATCCCTGGTTCGAACCCCGGGTGATGACGTCTTTTGCCGATCTTTTACAGCAAGTGCCTGCACGGGGAGCTGTAAGTATTAGTTAATCCACCTAATATCTCAGTCCATACAGTGGCGCGATGGCTCGGCGCACTGTACCAGCTGATGATCGAGACTCTCTTTTGCATCCCTGGTTCGAACCCCGGGTGATGACGTCTTTTGCCGATCTTTTACAGCAAGTGCCTGCACGGGGAGCTGTAAGTATTAGTTAATCCACCTAATATCTCAGTCCATACAGTGGCGCGATGGCTCGGCGCACTGTACCAGCTGATGATCGAGACTCTCTTTTGCATCCCTGGTTCGAACCCCGGGTGATGACGTCTTTTGCCGATCTTTTACAGCAAGTGCCTGCACGGGGAGCTGTAAGTATTAGTTAATCCACCTAATATCTCAGTCCATACAGTGGCGCGATGGCTCGGCGCACTGTACGAGCTGATGATCGAGACTCTCTTTTGCATCCCTGGTTCGAACCCCGGGTGATGACGTCTTTTGCCGATCTTTTACAGCAAGTGCCTGCACGGGGAGCTGTAAGTATTAGTTAATCCACCTAATATCTCAGTCCATACAGTGGCGCGATGGCTCGGCGCACTGTACGAGCTGATGATCGAGACTCTCTTTTGCATCCCTGGTTCGAACCCCGGGTGATGACGTCTTTTGCCGATCTTTTACAGCAAGTGCCTGCACGGGGAGCTGTAAGTATTAGTTAATCCACCTAATATCTCAGTCCATACAGTGGCGCGATGGCTCGGCGCACTGTACCAGCTGATGATCGAGACTCTCTTTTGCATCCCTGGTTCGAACCCCGGGTGATGACGTCTTTTGCCGATCTTTTACAGCAAGTGCCTGCACGGGGAGCTGTAAGTATTAGTTAATCCACCTAATATCTCAGTCCATACAGTGGCGCGATGGCTCGGCGCACTGTACCAGCTGATGATCGAGACTCTCTTTTGCATCCCTGGTTCGAACCCCGGGTGATGACGTCTTTTGCCGATCTTTTACAGCAAGTGCCTGCACGGGGAGCTGTAAGTATTAGTTAATCCACCTAATATCTCAGTCCATACAGTGGCGCGATGGCTCGGCGCACTGTACGAGCTGATGATCGAGACTCTCTTTTGCATCCCTGGTTCGAACCCCGGGTGATGACGTCTTTTGCCGATCTTTTACAGCAAGTGCCTGCACGGGGAGCTGTAAGTATTAGTTAATCCACCTAATATCTCAGTCCATACAGTGGCGCGATGGCTCGGCGCACTGTACGAGCTGATGATCGAGACTCTCTTTTGCATCCCTGGTTCGAACCCCGGGTGATGACGTCTTTTGCCGATCTTTTACAGCAAGTGCCTGCACGGGGAGCTGTAAGTATTAGTTAATCCACCTAATATCTCAGTCCATACAGTGGCGCGATGGCTCGGCGCACTGTACGAGCTGATGATCGAGACTCTCTTTTGCATCCCTGGTTCGAACCCCGGGTGATGACGTCTTTTGCCGATCTTTTACAGCAAGTGCCTGCACGGGGAGCTGTAAGTATTAGTTAATCCACCTAATATCTCAGTCCATACAGTGGCGCGATGGCTCGGCGCACTGTACGAGCTGATGATCGAGACTCTCTTTTGCATCCCTGGTTCGAAACCCGGGTGATGACGTCTTTTGCCGATCTTTTACAGCAAGTGCCTGCACGGGGAGCTGTAAGTATTAGTTAATCCACCTAATATCTCAGTCCATACAGTGGCGCGATGGCTCGGCGCACTGTACGAGCTGATGATCGAGACTCTCTTTTGCATCCCTGGTTCGAACCCCGGGTGATGACGTCTTTTGCCGATCTTTTACAGCAAGTGCCTGCACGGGGAGCTGTAAGTATTAGTTAATCCACCTAATATCTCAGTCCATACAGTGGCGCGATGGCTCGGCGCACTGTACGAGCTGATGATCGAGACTCTCTTTTGCATCCCTGGTTCGAACCCCGGGTGATGACGTCTTTTGCCGATCTTTTACAGCAAGTGCCTGCTCGGGGAGCTGTAAGTATTAGTTAATCCACCTAATATCTCAGTCCATACAGTGGCGCGATGGCTCGGCGCACTGTACGAGCTGATGATCGAGACTCTCTTTTGCATCCCTGGTTCGAACCCCGGGTGATGACGTCTTTTGCCGATCTTTTACAGCAAGTGCCTGCACGGGGAGCTGTAAGTATTAGTTAATCCACCTAATATCTCAGTCCATACAGTGGCGCGATGGCTCGGCGCACTGTACGAGCTGATGATCGAGACTCTCTTTTGCATCCCTGGTTCGAAACCCGGGTGATGACGTCTTTTGCCGATCTTTTACAGCAAGTGCCTGCACGGGGAGCTGTAAGTATTAGTTAATCCACCTAATATCTCAGTCCATACAGTGGCGCGATGGCTCGGCGCACTGTACCAGCTGATGATCGAGACTCTCTTTTGCATCCCTGGTTCGAACCCCGGGTGATGACGTCTTTTGCCGATCTTTTACAGCAAGTGCCTGCACGGGGAGCTGTAAGTATTAGTTAATCCACCTAATATCTCAGTCCATACAGTGGCGCGATGGCTCGGCGCACTGTACGAGCTGATGATCGAGACTCTCTTTTGCATCCCTGGTTCGAACCCCGGGTGATGACGTCTTTTGCCGATCTTTTACAGCAAGTGCCTGCACGGGGAGCTGTAAGTATTAGTTAATCCACCTAATATCTCAGTCCATACAGTGGCGCGATGGCTCGGCGCACTGTACGAGCTGATGATCGAGACTCTCTTTTGCATCCCTGGTTCGAACCCCGGGTGATGACGTCTTTTGCCGATCTTTTACAGCAAGTGCCTGCACGGGGAGCTGTAAGTATTAGTTAATCCACCTAATATCTCAGTCCATACAGTGGCGCGATGGCTCGGCGCACTGTACCAGCTGATGATCGAGACTCTCTTTTGCATCCCTGGTTCGAACCCCGGGTGATGACGTCTTTTGCCGATCTTTTACAGCAAGTGCCTGCACGGGGAGCTGTAAGTATTAGTTAATCCACCTAATATCTCAGTCCATACAGTGGCGCGATGGCTCGGCGCACTGTACGAGCTGATGATCGAGACTCTCTTTTGCATCCCTGGTTCGAACCCCGGGTGATGACGTCTTTTGCCGATCTTTTACAGCAAGTGCCTGCACGGGGAGCTGTAAGTATTAGTTAATCCACCTAATATCTCAGTCCATACAGTGGCGCGATGGCTCGGCGCACTGTACGAGCTGATGATCGAGACTCTCTTTTGCATCCCTGGTTCGAACCCCGGGTGATGACGTCTTTTGCCGATCTTTTACAGCAAGTGCCTGCACGGGGAGCTGTAAGTATTAGTTAATCCACCTAATATCTCAGTCCATACAGTGGCGCGATGGCTCGGCGCACTGTACGAGCTGATGATCGAGACTCTCTTTTGCATCCCTGGTTCGAACCCCGGGTGATGACGTCTTTTGCCGATCTTTTACAGCAAGTGCCTGCACGGGGAGCTGTAAGTATTAGTTAATCCACCTAATATCTCAGTCCATACAGTGGCGCGATGGCTCGGCGCACTGTACGAGCTGATGATCGAGACTCTCTTTTGCATCCCTGGTTCGAACCCCGGGTGATGACGTCTTTTGCCGATCTTTTACAGCAAGTGCCTGCACGGGGAGCTGTAAGTATTAGTTAATCCACCTAATATCTCAGTCCATACAGTGGCGCGATGGCTCGGCGCACTGTACGAGCTGATGATCGAGACTCTCTTTTGCATCCCTGGTTCGAACCCCGGGTGATGACGTCTTTTGCCGATCTTTTACAGCAAGTGCCTGCACGGGGAGCTGTAAGTATTAGTTAATCCACCTAATATCTCAGTCCATACAGTGGCGCGATGGCTCGGCGCACTGTACGAGCTGATGATCGAGACTCTCTTTTGCATCCCTGGTTCGAAACCCGGGTGATGACGTCTTTTGCCGATCTTTTACAGCAAGTGCCTGCACGGGGAGCTGTAAGTATTAGTTAATCCACCTAATATCTCAGTCCATACAGTGGCGCGATGGCTCGGCGCACTGTACGAGCTGATGATCGAGACTCTCTTTTGCATCCCTGGTTCGAACCCCGGGTGATGACGTCTTTTGCCGATCTTTTACAGCAAGTGCCTGCACGGGGAGCTGTAAGTATTAGTTAATCCACCTAATATCTCAGTCCATACAGTGGCGCGATGGCTCGGCGCACTGTACGAGCTGATGATCGAGACTCTCTTTTGCATCCCTGGTTCGAACCCCGGGTGATGACGTCTTTTGCCGATCTTTTACAGCAAGTGCCTGCTCGGGGAGCTGTAAGTATTAGTTAATCCACCTAATATCTCAGTCCATACAGTGGCGCGATGGCTCGGCGCACTGTACGAGCTGATGATCGAGACTCTCTTTTGCATCCCTGGTTCGAACCCCGGGTGATGACGTCTTTTGCCGATCTTTTACAGCAAGTGCCTGCACGGGGAGCTGTAAGTATTAGTTAATCCACCTAATATCTCAGTCCATACAGTGGCGCGATGGCTCGGCGCACTGTACGAGCTGATGATCGAGACTCTCTTTTGCATCCCTGGTTCGAAACCCGGGTGATGACGTCTTTTGCCGATCTTTTACAGCAAGTGCCTGCACGGGGAGCTGTAAGTATTAGTTAATCCACCTAATATCTCAGTCCATACAGTGGCGCGATGGCTCGGCGCACTGTACGAGCTGATGATCGAGACTCTCTTTTGCATCCCTGGTTCGAACCCCGGGTGATGACGTCTTTTGCCGATCTTTTACAGCAAGTGCCTGCACGGGGAGCTGTAAGTATTAGTTAATCCACCTAATATCTCAGTCCATACAGTGGCGCGATGGCTCGGCGCACTGTACGAGCTGATGATCGAGACTCTCTTTTGCATCCCTGGTTCGAACCCCGGGTGATGACGTCTTTTGCCGATCTTTTACAGCAAGTGCCTGCACGGGGAGCTGTAAGTATTAGTTAATCCACCTAATATCTCAGTCCATACAGTGGCGCGATGGCTCGGCGCACTGTACGAGCTGATGATCGAGACTCTCTTTTGCATCCCTGGTTCGAACCCCGGGTGATGACGTCTTTTGCCGATCTTTTACAGCAAGTGCCTGCACGGGGAGCTGTAAGTATTAGTTAATCCACCTAATATCTCAGTCCATACAGTGGCGCGATGGCTCGGCGCACTGTACGAGCTGATGATCGAGACTCTCTTTTGCATCCCTGGTTCGAACCCCGGGTGATGACGTCTTTTGCCGATCTTTTACAGCAAGTGCCTGCACGGGGAGCTGTAAGTATTAGTTAATCCACCTAATATCTCAGTCCATACAGTGGCGCGATGGCTCGGCGCACTGTACGAGCTGATGATCGAGACTCTCTTTTGCATCCCTGGTTCGAACCCCGGGTGATGACGTCTTTTGCCGATCTTTTACAGCAAGTGCCTGCACGGGGAGCTGTAAGTATTAGTTAATCCACCTAATATCTCAGTCCATACAGTGGCGCGATGGCTCGGCGCACTGTACGAGCTAATGATCGAGACTCTCTTTTGCATCCCTGGTTCGAACCCCGGGTGATGACGTCTTTTGCCGATCTTTTACAGCAAGTGCCTGCACGGGGAGCTGTAAGTATTAGTTAATCCACCTAATATCTCAGTCCATACAGTGGCGCGATGGCTCGGCGCACTGTACGAGCTGATGATCGAGACTCTCTTTTGCATCCCTGGTTCGAACCCCGGGTGATGACGTCTTTTGCCGATCTTTTACAGCAAGTGCCTGCACGGGGAGCTGTAAGTATTAGTTAATCCACCTAATATCTCAGTCCATACAGTGGCGCGATGGCTCGGCGCACTGTACGAGCTGACGATCGAGACTCTCTTTTGCATCCCTGGTTCGAACCCCGGGTGATGACGTCTTTTGCCGATCTTTTACAGCAAGTGCCTGCACGGGGAGCTGTAAGTATTAGTTAATCCACCTAATATCTCAGTCCATACAGTGGCGCGATGGCTCGGCGCACTGTACGAGCTGACGATCGAGACTCTCTTTTGCATCCCTGGTTCGAACCCCGGGTGATGACGTCTTTTGCCGATCTTTTACAGCAAGTGCCTGCACGGGGAGCTGTAAGTATTAGTTAATCCACCTAATATCTCAGTCCATACAGTGGCGCGATGGCTCGGCGCACTGTACGAGCTGATGATCGAGACTCTCTTTTGCATCCCTGGTTCGAACCCCGGGTGATGACGTCTTTTGCCGATCTTTTACAGCAAGTGCCTGCACGGGGAGCTGTAAGTATTAGTTAATCCACCTAATATCTCAGTCCATACAGTGGCGCGATGGCTCGGCGCACTGTACGAGCTGATGATCGAGACTCTCTTTTGCATCCCTGGTTCGAACCCCGGGTGATGACGTCTTTTGCCGATCTTTTACAGCAAGTGCCTGCACGGGGAGCTGTAAGTATTAGTTAATCCACCTAATATCTCAGTCCATACAGTGGCGCGATGGCTCGGCGCACTGTACGAGCTGATGATCGAGACTCTCTTTTGCATCCCTGGTTCGAACCCCGGGTGATGACGTCTTTTGCCGATCTTTTACAGCAAGTGCCTGCACGGGGAGCTGTAAGTATTAGTTAATCCACCTAATATCTCAGTCCATACAGTGGCGCGATGGCTCGGCGCACTGTACGAGCTGATGATCGAGACTCTCTTTTGCATCCCTGGTTCGAACCCCGGGTGATGACGTCTTTTGCCGATCTTTTACAGCAAGTGCCTGCACGGGGAGCTGTAAGTATTAGTTAATCCACCTAATATCTCAGTCCATACAGTGGCGCGATGGCTCGGCGCACTGTACGAGCTGATGATCGAGACTCTCTTTTGCATCCCTGGTTCGAACCCCGGGTGATGACGTCTTTTGCCGATCTTTTACAGCAAGTGCCTGCACGGGGAGCTGTAAGTATTAGTTAATCCACCTAATATCTCAGTCCATACAGTGGCGCGATGGCTCGGCGCACTGTACGAGCTGATGATCGAGACTCTCTTTTGCATCCCTGGTTCGAACCCCGGGTGATGACGTCTTTTGCCGATCTTTTACAGCAAGTGCCTGCACGGGGAGCTGTAAGTATTAGTTAATCCACCTAATATCTCAGTCCATACAGTGGCGCGATGGCTCGGCGCACTGTTCGAGCTGATGATCGAGACTCTCTTTTGCATCCCTGGTTCGAACCCCGGGTGATGACGTCTTTTGCCGATCTTTTACAGCAAGTGCCTGCACGGGGAGCTGTAAGTATTAGTTAATCCACCTAATATCTCAGTCCATACAGTGGCGCGATGGCTCGGCGCACTGTACGAGCTGATGATCGAGACTCTCTTTTGCATCCCTGGTTCGAACCCCGGGTGATGACGTCTTTTGCCGATCTTTTACAGCAAGTGCCTGCACGGGGAGCTGTAAGTATTAGTTAATCCACCTAATATCTCAGTCCATACAGTGGCGCGATGGCTCGGCGCACTGTACGAGCTGATGATCGAGACTCTCTTTTGAATCCCTGGTTCGAACCCCGGGTGATGACGTCTTTTGCCGATCTTTTACAGCAAGTGCCTGCACGGGGAGCTGTAAGTATTAGTTAATCCACCTAATATCTCAGTCCATACAGTGGCGCGATGGCTCGGCGCACTGTACGAGCTGATGATCGAGACTCTCTTTTGCATCCCTGGTTCGAACCCCGGGTGATGACGTCTTTTGCCGATCTTTTACAGCAAGTGCCTGCACGGGGAGCTGTAAGTATTAGTTAATCCACCTAATATCTCAGTCCATACAGTGGCGCGATGGCTCGGCGCACTGTACCAGCTGATGATCGAGACTCTCTTTTGCATCCCTGGTTCGAACCCCGGGTGATGACGTCTTTTGCCGATCTTTTACAGCAAGTGCCTGCACGGGGAGCTGTAAGTATTAGTTAATCCACCTAATATCTCAGTCCATACAGTGGCGCGATGGCTCGGCGCACTGTACGAGCTGATGATCGAGACTCTCTTTTGCATCCCTGGTTCGAACCCCGGGTGATGACGTCTTTTGCCGATCTTTTACAGCAAGTGCCTGCACGGGGAGCTGTAAGTATTAGTTAATCCACCTAATATCTCAGTCCATACAGTGGCGCGATGGCTCCGCGCACTGTACCAGCTGATGATCGAGACTCTCTTTTGCATCCCTGGTTCGAACCCCGGGTGATGACGTCTTTTGCCGATCTTTTACAGCAAGTGCCTGCACGGGGAGCTGTAAGTATTAGTTAATCCACCTAATATCTCAGTCCATACAGTGGCGCGATGGCTCGGCGCACTGTACGAGCTGATGATCGAGACTCTCTTTTGCATCCCTGGTTCGAACCCCGGGTGATGACGTCTTTTGCCGATCTTTTACAGCAAGTGCCTGCACGGGGAGCTGTAAGTATTAGTTAATCCACCTAATATCTCAGTCCATACAGTGGCGCGATGGCTCGGCGCACTGTACGAGCTGATGATCGAGACTCTCTTTTGCATCCCTGGTTCGAACCCCGGGTGATGACGTCTTTTGCCGATCTTTTACAGCAAGTGCCTGCACGGGGAGCTGTAAGTATTAGTTAATCCACCTAATATCTCAGTCCATACAGTGGCGCGATGGCTCGGCGCACTGTACGAGCTGATGATCGAGACTCTCTTTTGCATCCCTGGTTCGAACCCCGGGTGATGACGTCTTTTGCCGATCTTTTACAGCAAGTGCCTGCACGGGGAGCTGTAAGTATTAGTTAATCCACCTAATATCTCAGTCCATACAGTGGCGCGATGGCTCGGCGCACTGTACGAGCTGATGATCGAGACTCTCTTTTGCATCCCTGGTTCGAACCCCGGGTGATGACGTCTTTTGCCGATCTTTTACAGCAAGTGCCTGCACGGGGAGCTGTAAGTATTAGTTAATCCACCTAATATCTCAGTCCATACAGTGGCGCGATGGCTCGGCGCACTGTACGAGCTGATGATCGAGACTCTCTTTTGAATCCCTGGTTCGAACCCCGGGTGATGACGTCTTTTGCCGATCTTTTACAGCAAGTGCCTGCACGGGGAGCTGTAAGTATTAGTTAATCCACCTAATATCTCAGTCCATACAGTGGCGCGATGGCTCGGCGCACTGTACGAGCTGATGATCGAGACTCTCTTTTGCATCCCTGGTTCGAACCCCGGGTGATGACGTCTTTTGCCGATCTTTTACAGCAAGTGCCTGCACGGGGAGCTGTAAGTATTAGTTAATCCACCTAATATCTCAGTCCATACAGTGGCGCGATGGCTCGGCGCACTGTACGAGCTGATGATCGAGACTCTCTTTTGCATCCCTGGTTCGAACCCCGGGTGATGACGTCTTTTGCCGATCTTTTACAGCAAGTGCCTGCACGGGGAGCTGTAAGTATTAGTTAATCCACCTAATATCTCAGTCCATACAGTGGCGCGATGGCTCGGCGCACTGTACGAGCTGATGATCGAGACTCTCTTTTGCATCCCTGGTTCGAACCCCGGGTGATGACGTCTTTTGCCGATCTTTTACAGCAAGTGCCTGCACGGGGAGCTGTAAGTATTAGTTAATCCACCTAATATCTCAGTCCATACAGTGGCGCGATGGCTCGGCGCACTGTACGAGCTGATGATCGAGACTCTCTTTTGCATCCCTGGTTCGAACCCCGGGTGATGACGTCTTTTGCCGATCTTTTACAGCAAGTGCCTGCACGGGGAGCTGTAAGTATTAGTTAATCCACCTAATATCTCAGTCCATACAGTGGCGCGATGGCTCGGCGCACTGTACGAGCTGATGATCGAGACTCTCTTTTGCATCCCTGGTTCGAACCCCGGGTGATGACGTCTTTTGCCGATCTTTTACAGCAAGTGCCTGCACGGGGAGCTGTAAGTATTAGTTAATCCACCTAATATCTCAGTCCATACAGTGGCGCGATGGCTCGGCGCACTGTACGAGCTGATGATCGAGACTCTCTTTTGCATCCCTGGTTCGAACCCCGGGTGATGACGTCTTTTGCCGATCTTTTACAGCAAGTGCCTGCACGGGGAGCTGTAAGTATTAGTTAATCCACCTAATATCTCAGTCCATACAGTGGCGGGATGGCTCGGCGCACTGTACGAGCTGATGATCGAGACTCTCTTTTGCATCCCTGGTTCGAACCCCGGGTGATGACGTCTTTTGCCGATCTTTTACAGCAAGTGCCTGCACGGGGAGCTGTAAGTATTAGTTAATCCACCTAATATCTCAGTCCATACAGTGGCGCGATGGCTCGGCGCACTGTACGAGCTGATGATCGAGACTCTCTTTTGCATCCCTGGTTCGAACCCCGGGTGATGACGTCTTTTGCCGATCTTTTACAGCAAGTGCCTGCACGGGGAGCTGTAAGTATTAGTTAATCCACCTAATATCTCAGTCCATACAGTGGCGCGATGGCTCGGCGCACTGTACGAGCTGATGATCGAGACTCTCTTTTGCATCCCTGGTTCGAACCCCGGGTGATGACGTCTTTTGCCGATCTTTTACAGCAAGTGCCTGCACGGGGAGCTGTAAGTATTAGTTAATCCACCTAATATCTCAGTCCATACAGTGGCGCGATGGCTCGGCGCACTGTACGAGCTGATGATCGAGACTCTCTTTTGCATCCCTGGTTCGAACCCCGGGTGATGACGTCTTTTGCCGATCTTTTACAGCAAGTGCCTGCACGGGGAGCTGTAAGTATTAGTTAATCCACCTAATATCTCAGTCCATACAGTGGCGCGATGGCTCGGCGCACTGTACGAGCTGATGATCGAGACTCTCTTTTGCATCCCTGGTTCGAACCCCGGGTGATGACGTCTTTTGCCGATCTTTTACAGCAAGTGCCTGCACGGGGAGCTGTAAGTATTAGTTAATCCACCTAATATCTCAGTCCATACAGTGGCGCGATGGCTCGGCGCACTGTACGAGCTGATGATCGAGACTCTCTTTTGAATCCCTGGTTCGAACCCCGGGTGATGACGTCTTTTGCCGATCTTTTACAGCAAGTGCCTGCACGGGGAGCTGTAAGTATTAGTTAATCCACCTAATATCTCAGTCCATACAGTGGCGCGATGGCTCGGCGCACTGTACGAGCTGATGATCGAGACTCTCTTTTGCATCCCTGGTTCGAACCCCGGGTGATGACGTCTTTTGCCGATCTTTTACAGCAAGTGCCTGCACGGGGAGCTGTAAGTATTAGTTAATCCACCTAATATCTCAGTCCATACAGTGGCGCGATGGCTCGGCGCACTGTACGAGCTGATGATCGAGACTCTCTTTTGCATCCCTGGTTCGAACCCCGGGTGATGACGTCTTTTGCCGATCTTTTACAGCAAGTGCCTGCACGGGGAGCTGTAAGTATTAGTTAATCCACCTAATATCTCAGTCCATACAGTGGCGCGATGGCTCGGCGCACTGTACGAGCTGATGATCGAGACTCTCTTTTGCATCCCTGGTTCGAACCCCGGGTGATGACGTCTTTTGCCGATCTTTTACAGCAAGTGCCTGCACGGGGAGCTGTAAGTATTAGTTAATCCACCTAATATCTCAGTCCATACAGTGGCGCGATGGCTCGGCGCACTGTACGAGCTGATGATCGAGACTCTCTTTTGCATCCCTGGTTCGAACCCCGGGTGATGACGTCTTTTGCCGATCTTTTACAGCAAGTGCCTGCACGGGGAGCTGTAAGTATTAGTTAATCCACCTAATATCTCAGTCCATACAGTGGCGCGATGGCTCGGCGCACTGTACGAGCTGATGATCGAGACTCTCTTTTGCATCCCTGGTTCGAACCCCGGGTGATGACGTCTTTTGCCGATCTTTTACAGCAAGTGCCTGCACGGGGAGCTGTAAGTATTAGTTAATCCACCTAATATCTCAGTCCATACAGTGGCGCGATGGCTCGGCGCACTGTACGAGCTGATGATCGAGACTCTCTTTTGCATCCCTGGTTCGAACCCCGGGTGATGACGTCTTTTGCCGATCTTTTACAGCAAGTGCCTGCACGGGGAGCTGTAAGTATTAGTTAATCCACCTAATATCTCAGTCCATACAGTGGCGGGATGGCTCGGCGCACTGTACGAGCTGATGATCGAGACTCTCTTTTGCATCCCTGGTTCGAACCCCGGGTGATGACGTCTTTTGCCGATCTTTTACAGCAAGTGCCTGCACGGGGAGCTGTAAGTATTAGTTAATCCACCTAATATCTCAGTCCATACAGTGGCGCGATGGCTCGGCGCACTGTACGAGCTGATGATCGAGACTCTCTTTTGCATCCCTGGTTCGAACCCCGGGTGATGACGTCTTTTGCCGATCTTTTACAGCAAGTGCCTGCACGGGGAGCTGTAAGTATTAGTTAATCCACCTAATATCTCAGTCCATACAGTGGCGCGATGGCTCGGCGCACTGTACGAGCTGATGATCGAGACTCTCTTTTGCATCCCTGGTTCGAACCCCGGGTGATGACGTCTTTTGCCGATCTTTTACAGCAAGTGCCTGCACGGGGAGCTGTAAGTATTAGTTAATCCACCTAATATCTCAGTCCATACAGTGGCGCGATGGCTCGGCGCACTGTACGAGCTGACGATCGAGACTCTCTTTTGCATCCCTGGTTCGAACCCCGGGTGATGACGTCTTTTGCCGATCTTTTACAGCAAGTGCCTGCACGGGGAGCTGTAAGTATTAGTTAATCCACCTAATATCTCAGTCCATACAGTGGCGCGATGGCTCGGCGCACTGTACGAGCTGACGATCGAGACTCTCTTTTGCATCCCTGGTTCGAACCCCGGGTGATGACGTCTTTTGCCGATCTTTTACAGCAAGTGCCTGCACGGGGAGCTGTAAGTATTAGTTAATCCACCTAATATCTCAGTCCATACAGTGGCGCGATGGCTCGGCGCACTGTACGAGCTGACGATCGAGACTCTCTTTTGCATCCCTGGTTCGAACCCCGGGTGATGACGTCTTTTGCCGATCTTTTACAGCAAGTGCCTGCACGGGGAGCTGTAAGTATTAGTTAATCCACCTAATATCTCAGTCCATACAGTGGCGCGATGGCTCGGCGCACTGTACGAGCTGACGATCGAGACTCTCTTTTGCATCCCTGGTTCGAACCCCGGGTGATGACGTCTTTTGCCGATCTTTTACAGCAAGTGCCTGCACGGGGAGCTGTAAGTATTAGTTAATCCACCTAATATCTCAGTCCATACAGTGGCGCGATGGCTCGGCGCACTGTACGAGCTGACGATCGAGACTCTCTTTTGCATCCCTGGTTCGAACCCCGGGTGATGACGTCTTTTGCCGATCTTTTACAGCAAGTGCCTGCACGGGGAGCTGTAAGTATTAGTTAATCCACCTAATATCTCAGTCCATACAGTGGCGCGATGGCTCGGCGCACTGTACGAGCTGACGATCGAGACTCTCTTTTGCATCCCTGGTTCGAACCCCGGGTGATGACGTCTTTTGCCGATCTTTTACAGCAAGTGCCTGCACGGGGAGCTGTAAGTATTAGTTAATCCACCTAATATCTCAGTCCATACAGTGGCGCGATGGCTCGGCGCACTGTACGAGCTGACGATCGAGACTCTCTTTTGCATCCCTGGTTCGAACCCCGGGTGATGACGTCTTTTGCCGATCTTTTACTGCAAGTGCCTGCACGGGGAGCTGTAAGTATTAGTTAATCCACCTAATATCTCAGTCCATACAGTGGCGCGATGGCTCGGCGCACTGTACGAGCTGACGATCGAGACTCTCTTTTGCATCCCTGGTTCGAACCCCGGGTGATGACGTCTTTTGCCGATCTTTTACAGCAAGTGCCTGCACGGGGAGCTGTAAGTATTAGTTAATCCACCTAATATCTCAGTCCATACAGTGGCGCGATGGCTCGGCGCACTGTACGAGCTGACGATCGAGACTCTCTTTTGCATCCCTGGTTCGAACCCCGGGTGATGACGTCTTTTGCCGATCTTTTACAGCAAGTGCCTGCACGGGGAGCTGTAAGTATTAGTTAATCCACCTAATATCTCAGTCCATACAGTGGCGCGATGGCTCGGCGCACTGTACGAGCTGACGATCGAGACTCTCTTTTGCATCCCTGGTTCGAACCCCGGGTGATGACGTCTTTTGCCGATCTTTTACAGCAAGTGCCTGCACGGGGAGCTGTAAGTATTAGTTAATCCACCTAATATCTCAGTCCATACAGTGGCGCGATGGCTCGGCGCACTGTACGAGCTGACGATCGAGACTCTCTTTTGCATCCCTGGTTCGAACCCCGGGTGATGACGTCTTTTGCCGATCTTTTACAGCAAGTGCCTGCACGGGGAGCTGTAAGTATTAGTTAATCCACCTAATATCTCAGTCCATACAGTGGCGCGATGGCTCGGCGCACTGTACGAGCTGACGATCGAGACTCTCTTTTGCATCCCTGGTTCGAACCCCGGGTGATGACGTCTTTTGCCGATCTTTTACAGCAAGTGCCTGCACGGGGAGCTGTAAGTATTAGTTAATCCACCTAATATCTCAGTCCATACAGTGGCGCGATGGCTCGGCGCACTGTACGAGCTGACGATCGAGACTCTCTTTTGCATCCCTGGTTCGAACCCCGGGTGATGACGTCTTTTGCCGATCTTTTACAGCAAGTGCCTGCACGGGGAGCTGTAAGTATTAGTTAATCCACCTAATATCTCAGTCCATACAGTGGCGCGATGGCTCGGCGCACTGTACGAGCTGACGATCGAGACTCTCTTTTGCATCCCTGGTTCGAACCCCGGGTGATGACGTCTTTTGCCGATCTTTTACAGCAAGTGCCTGCACGGGGAGCTGTAAGTATTAGTTAATCCACCTAATATCTCAGTCCATACAGTGGCGCGATGGCTCGGCGCACTGTACGAGCTGACGATCGAGACTCTCTTTTGCATCCCTGGTTCGAACCCCGGGTGATGACGTCTTTTGCCGATCTTTTACAGCAAGTGCCTGCACGGGGAGCTGTAAGTATTAGTTAATCCACCTAATATCTCAGTCCATACAGTGGCGCGATGGCTCGGCGCACTGTACGAGCTGACGATCGAGACTCTCTTTTGCATCCCTGGTTCGAACCCCGGGTGATGACGTCTTTTGCCGATCTTTTACAGCAAGTGCCTGCACGGGGAGCTGTAAGTATTAGTTAATCCACCTAATATCTCAGTCCATACAGTGGCGCGATGGCTCGGCGCACTGTACGAGCTGACGATCGAGACTCTCTTTTGCATCCCTGGTTCGAACCCCGGGTGATGACGTCTTTTGCCGATCTTTTACAGCAAGTGCCTGCACGGGGAGCTGTAAGTATTAGTTAATCCACCTAATATCTCAGTCCATACAGTGGCGCGATGGCTCGGCGCACTGTACGAGCTGACGATCGAGACTCTCTTTTGCATCCCTGGTTCGAACCCCGGGTGATGACGTCTTTTGCCGATCTTTTACAGCAAGTGCCTGCACGGGGAGCTGTAAGTATTAGTTAATCCACCTAATATCTCAGTCCATACAGTGGCGCGATGGCTCGGCGCACTGTACGAGCTGACGATCGAGACTCTCTTTTGCATCCCTGGTTCGAACCCCGGGTGATGACGTCTTTTGCCGATCTTTTACAGCAAGTGCCTGCACGGGGAGCTGTAAGTATTAGTTAATCCACCTAATATCTCAGTCCATACAGTGGCGCGATGGCTCGGCGCACTGTACGAGCTGACGATCGAGACTCTCTTTTGCATCCCTGGTTCGAACCCCGGGTGATGACGTCTTTTGCCGATCTTTTACAGCAAGTGCCTGCACGGGGAGCTGTAAGTATTAGTTAATCCACCTAATATCTCAGTCCATACAGTGGCGCGATGGCTCGGCGCACTGTACGAGCTGACGATCGAGACTCTCTTTTGCATCCCTGGTTCGAACCCCGGGTGATGACGTCTTTTGCCGATCTTTTACAGCAAGTGCCTGCACGGGGAGCTGTAAGTATTAGTTAATCCACCTAATATCTCAGTCCATACAGTGGCGCGATGGCTCGGCGCACTGTACGAGCTGACGATCGAGACTCTCTTTTGCATCCCTGGTTCGAACCCCGGGTGATGACGTCTTTTGCCGATCTTTTACAGCAAGTGCCTGCACGGGGAGCTGTAAGTATTAGTTAATCCACCTAATATCTCAGTCCATACAGTGGCGCGATGGCTCGGCGCACTGTACGAGCTGACGATCGAGACTCTCTTTTGCATCCCTGGTTCGAACCCCGGGTGATGACGTCTTTTGCCGATCTTTTACAGCAAGTGCCTGCACGGGGAGCTGTAAGTATTAGTTAATCCACCTAATATCTCAGTCCATACAGTGGCGCGATGGCTCGGCGCACTGTACGAGCTGATGATCGAGACTCTCTTTTGCATCCCTGGTTCGAACCCCGGGTGATGACGTCTTTTGCCGATCTTTTACAGCAAGTGCCTGCACGGGGAGCTGTAAGTATTAGTTAATCCACCTAATATCTCAGTCCATACAGTGGCGCGATGGCTCGGCGCACTGTACGAGCTGATGATCGAGACTCTCTTTTGCATCCCTGGTTCGAACCCCGGGTGATGACGTCTTTTGCCGATCTTTTACAGCAAGTGCCTGCACGGGGAGCTGTAAGTATTAGTTAATCCACCTAATATCTCAGTCCATACAGTGGCGCGATGGCTCGGCGCACTGTACGAGCTGATGATCGAGACTCTCTTTTGCATCCCTGGTTCGAACCCCGGGTGATGACGTCTTTTGCCGATCTTTTACAGCAAGTGCCTGCACGGGGAGCTGTAAGTATTAGTTAATCCACCTAATATCTCAGTCCATACAGTGGCGCGATGGCTCGGCGCACTGTACGAGCTGATGATCGAGACTCTCTTTTGCATCCCTGGTTCGAACCCCGGGTGATGACGTCTTTTGCCGATCTTTTACAGCAAGTGCCTGCACGGGGAGCTGTAAGTATTAGTTAATCCACCTAATATCTCAGTCCATACAGTGGCGCGATGGCTCGGCGCACTGTACGAGCTGATGATCGAGACTCTCTTTTGCATCCCTGGTTCGAACCCCGGGTGATGACGCCTTTTGCCGATCTTTTACAGCAAGTGCCTGCACGGGGAGCTGTAAGTATTAGTTAATCCACCTAATATCTCAGTCCATACAGTGGCGCGATGGCTCGGCGCACTGTACGAGCTGATGATCGAGACTCTCTTTTGCATCCCTGGTTCGAACCCCGGGTGATGACGTCTTTTGCCGATCTTTTACAGCAAGTGCCTGCACGGGGAGCTGTAAGTATTAGTTAATCCACCTAATATCTCAGTCCATACAGTGGCGCGATGGCTCGGCGCACTGTACGAGCTGATGATCGAGACTCTCTTTTGCATCCCTGGTTCGAACCCCGGGTGATGACGTCTTTTGCCGATCTTTTACAGCAAGTGCCTGCACGGGGAGCTGTAAGTATTAGTTAATCCACCTAATATCTCAGTCCATACAGTGGCGCGATGGCTCGGCGCACTGTACGAGCTGATGATCGAGACTCTCTTTTGCATCCCTGGTTCGAACCCCGGGTGATGACGTCTTTTGCCGATCTTTTACAGCAAGTGCCTGCACGGGGAGCTGTAAGTATTAGTTAATCCACCTAATATCTCAGTCCATACAGTGGCGCGATGGCTCGGCGCACTGTACGAGCTGATGATCGAGACTCTCTTTTGCATCCCTGGTTCGAAGCCCGGGTGATGACGTCTTTTGCCGATCTTTTACAGCAAGTGCCTGCACGGGGAGCTGTAAGTATTAGTTAATCCACCTAATATCTCAGTCCATACAGTGGCGCGATGGCTCGGCGCACTGTACGAGCTGAAGATCGAGACTCTCTTTTGCATCCCTGGTTCGAACCCCGGGTGATGACGTCTTTTGCCGATCTTTTACAGCAAGTGCCTGCACGGGAAGCTGTAAGTATTAGTTAATCCACCTAATATCTCAGTCCATACAGTGGCGCGATGGCTCGGCGCACTGTACGAGCTGATGATCGAGACTCTCTTTTGCATCCCTGGTTCGAACCCCGGGTGATGACGTCTTTTGCCGATCTTTTACAGCAAGTGCCTGCACGGGGAGCTGTAAGTATTAGTTAATCCACCTAATATCTCAGTCCATACAGTGGCGCGATGGCTCGGCGCACTGTACGAGCTGATGATCGAGACTCTCTTTTGCATCCCTGGTTCGAACCCCGGGTGATGACGTCTTTTGCCGATCTTTTACAGCAAGTGCCTGCACGGGGAGCTGTAAGTATTAGTTAATCCACCTAATATCTCAGTCCATACAGTGGCGCGATGGCTCGGCGCACTGTACGAGCTGATGATCGAGACTCTCTTTTGCATCCCTGGTTCGAACCCCGGGTGATGACGTCTTTTGCCGATCTTTTACAGCAAGTGCCTGCACGGGGAGCTGTAAGTATTAGTTAATCCACCTAATATCTCAGTCCATACAGTGGCGCGATGGCTCGGCGCACTGTACGAGCTGATGATCGAGACTCTCTTTTGCATCCCTGGTTCGAACCCCGGGTGATGACGTCTTTTGCCGATCTTTTACAGCAAGTGCCTGCACGGGGAGCTGTAAGTATTAGTTAATCCACCTAATATCTCAGTCCATACAGTGGCGCGATGGCTCGGCGCACTGTACGAGCTGATGATCGAGACTCTCTTTTGCATCCCTGGTTCGAAGCCCGGGTGATGACGTCTTTTGCCGATCTTTTACAGCAAGTGCCTGCACGGGGAGCTGTAAGTATTAGTTAATCCACCTAATATCTCAGTCCATACAGTGGCGCGATGGCTCGGCGCACTGTACGAGCTGAAGATCGAGACTCTCTTTTGCATCCCTGGTTCGAACCCCGGGTGATGACGTCTTTTGCCGATCTTTTACAGCAAGTGCCTGCATGGGGAGCTGTAAGTATTAGTTAATCCACCTAATATCTCAGTCCATACAGTGGCGCGATGGCTCGGCGCACTGTACGAGCTGATGATCGAGACTCTCTTTTGCATCCCTGGTTCGAACCCCGGGTGATGACGTCTTTTGCCGATCTTTTACAGCAAGTGCCTGCACGGGGAGCTGTAAGTATTAGTTAATCCACCTAATATCTCAGTCCATACAGTGGCGCGATGGCTCGGCGCACTGTACGAGCTGATGATCGAGACTCTCTTTTGCATCCCTGGTTCGAACCCCGGGTGATGACGTCTTTTGCCGATCTTTTACAGCAAGTGCCTGCACGGGGAGCTGTAAGTATTAGTTAATCCACCTAATATCTCAGTCCATACAGTGGCGCGATGGCTCGGCGCACTGTACGAGCTGATGATCGAGACTCTCTTTTGCATCCCTGGTTCGATTCCCGGGTGATGACGTCTTTTGCCGATCTTTTACAGCAAGTGCCTGCACGGGGAGCTGTAAGTATTAGTTAATCCACCTAATATCTCAGTCCATACAGTGGCGCGATGGCTCGGCGCACTGTACGAGCTGATGATCGAGACTCTCTTTTGCATCCCTGGTTCGAACCCCGGGTGATGACGTCTTTTGCCGATCTTTTACAGCAAGTGCCTGCACGGGGAGCTGTAAGTATTAGTTAATCCACCTAATATCTCAGTCCATACAGTGGCGCGATGGCTCGGCGCACTGTACGAGCTGATGATCGAGACTCTCTTTTGCATCCCTGGTTCGAACCCCGGGTGATGACGTCTTTTGCCGATCTTTTACAGCAAGTGCCTGCACGGGGAGCTGTAAGTATTAGTTAATCCACCTAATATCTCAGTCCATACAGTGGCGCGATGGCTCGGCGCACTGTACGAGCTGATGATCGAGACTCTCTTTTGCATCCCTGGTTCGAACCCCGGGTGATGACGTCTTTTGCCGATCTTTTACAGCAAGTGCCTGCACGGGGAGCTGTAAGTATTAGTTAATCCACCTAATATCTCAGTCCATACAGTGGCGCGATGGCTCGGCGCACTGTACGAGCTGATGATCGAGACTCTCTTTTGCATCCCTGGTTCGAACCCCGGGTGATGACGTCTTTTGCCGATCTTTTACAGCAAGTGCCTGCACGGGGAGCTGTAAGTATTAGTTAATCCACCTAATATCTCAGTCCATACAGTGGCGCGATGGCTCGGCGCACTGTACGAGCTGATGATCGAGACTCTCTTTTGCATCCCTGGTTCGAACCCCGGGTGATGACGTCTTTTGCCGATCTTTTACAGCAAGTGCCTGCACGGGGAGCTGTAAGTATTAGTTAATCCACCTAATATCTCAGTCCATACAGTGGCGCGATGGCTCGGCGCACTGTACGAGCTGATGATCGAGACTCTCTTTTGCATCCCTGGTTCGATTCCCGGGTGATGACGTCTTTTGCCGATCTTTTACAGCAAGTGCCTGCACGGGGAGCTGTAAGTATTAGTTAATCCACCTAATATCTCAGTCCATACAGTGGCGCGATGGCTCGGCGCACTGTACGAGCTGATGATCGAGACTCTCTTTTGCATCCCTGGTTCGAACCCCGGGTGATGACGTCTTTTGCCGATCTTTTACAGCAAGTGCCTGCACGGGGAGCTGTAAGTATTAGTTAATCCACCTAATATCTCAGTCCATACAGTGGCGCGATGGCTCGGCGCACTGTACGAGCTGATGATCGAGACTCTCTTTTGCATCCCTGGTTCGATTCCCGGGTGATGACGTCTTTTGCCGATCTTTTACAGCAAGTGCCTGCACGGGGAGCTGTAAGTATTAGTTAATCCACCTAATATCTCAGTCCATACAGTGGCGCGATGGCTCGGCGCACTGTACGAGCTGATGATCGAGACTCTCTTTTGCATCCCTGGTTCGAACCCCGGGTGATGACGTCTTTTGCCGATCTTTTACAGCAAGTGCCTGCACGGGGAGCTGTAAGTATTAGTTAATCCACCTAATATCTCAGTCCATACAGTGGCGCGATGGCTCGGCGCACTGTACGAGCTGATGATCGAGACTCTCTTTTGCATCCCTGGTTCGAACCCCGGGTGATGACGTCTTTTGCCGATCTTTTACAGCAAGTGCCTGCACGGGGAGCTGTAAGTATTAGTTAATCCACCTAATATCTCAGTCCATACAGTGGCGCGATGGCTCGGCGCACTGTACGAGCTGATGATCGAGACTCTCTTTTGCATCCCTGGTTCGAACCCCGGGTGATGACGTCTTTTGCCGATCTTTTACAGCAAGTGCCTGCACGGGGAGCTGTAAGTATTAGTTAATCCACCTAATATCTCAGTCCATACAGTGGCGCGATGGCTCGGCGCACTGTACGAGCTGATGATCGAGACTCTCTTTTGCATCCCTGGTTCGAACCCCGGGTGATGACGTCTTTTGCCGATCTTTTACAGCAAGTGCCTGCACGGGGAGCTGTAAGTATTAGTTAATCCACCTAATATCTCAGTCCATACAGTGGCGCGATGGCTCGGCGCACTGTACGAGCTGATGATCGAGACTCTCTTTTGCATCCCTGGTTCGAAGCCCGGGTGATGACGTCTTTTGCCGATCTTTTACAGCAAGTGCCTGCACGGGGAGCTGTAAGTATTAGTTAATCCACCTAATATCTCAGTCCATACAGTGGCGCGATGGCTCGGCGCACTGTACGAGCTGATGATCGAGACTCTCTTTTGCATCCCTGGTTCGAACCCCGGGTGATGACGTCTTTTGCCGATCTTTTACAGCAAGTGCCTGCACGGGGAGCTGTAAGTATTAGTTAATCCACCTAATATCTCAGTCCATACAGTGGCGCGATGGCTCGGCGCACTGTACGAGCTGATGATCGAGACTCTCTTTTGCATCCCTGGTTCGAACCCCGGGTGATGACGTCTTTTGCCGATCTTTTACAGCAAGTGCCTGCACGGGGAGCTGTAAGTATTAGTTAATCCACCTAATATCTCAGTCCATACAGTGGCGCGATGGCTCGGCGCACTGTACGAGCTGATGATCGAGACTCTCTTTTGCATCCCTGGTTCGAACCCCGGGTGATGACGTCTTTTGCCGATCTTTTACAGCAAGTGCCTGCACGGGGAGCTGTAAGTATTAGTTAATCCACCTAATATCTCAGTCCATACAGTGGCGCGATGGCTCGGCGCACTGTACGAGCTGATGATCGAGACTCTCTTTTGCATCCCTGGTTCGAACCCCGGGTGATGACGTCTTTTGCCGATCTTTTACAGCAAGTGCCTGCACGGGGAGCTGTAAGTATTAGTTAATCCACCTAATATCTCAGTCCATACAGTGGCGCGATGGCTCGGCGCACTGTACGAGCTGATGATCGAGACTCTCTTTTGCATCCCTGGTTCGATTCCCGGGTGATGACGTCTTTTGCCGATCTTTTACAGCAAGTGCCTGCACGGGGAGCTGTAAGTATTAGTTAATCCACCTAATATCTCAGTCCATACAGTGGCGCGATGGCTCGGCGCACTGTACGAGCTGATGATCGAGACTCTCTTTTGCATCCCTGGTTCGAACCCCGGGTGATGACGTCTTTTGCCGATCTTTTACAGCAAGTGCCTGCACGGGGAGCTGTAAGTATTAGTTAATCCACCTAATATCTCAGTCCATACAGTGGCGCGATGGCTCGGCGCACTGTACGAGCTGATGATCGAGACTCTCTTTTGCATCCCTGGTTCGAAGCCCGGGTGATGACGTCTTTTGCCGATCTTTTACAGCAAGTGCCTGCACGGGGAGCTGTAAGTATTAGTTAATCCACCTAATATCTCAGTCCATACAGTGGCGCGATGGCTCGGCGCACTGTACGAGCTGATGATCGAGACTCTCTTTTGCATCCCTGGTTCGAAGCCCGGGTGATGACGTCTTTTGCCGATCTTTTACAGCAAGTGCCTGCACGGGGAGCTGTAAGTATTAGTTAATCCACCTAATATCTCAGTCCATACAGTGGCGCGATGGCTCGGCGCACTGTACGAGCTGATGATCGAGACTCTCTTTTGCATCCCTGGTTCGAAGCCCGGGTGATGACGTCTTTTGCCGATCTTTTACAGCAAGTGCCTGCACGGGGAGCTGTAAGTATTAGTTAATCCACCTAATATCTCAGTCCATACAGTGGCGCGATGGCTCGGCGCACTGTACGAGCTGATGATCGAGACTCTCTTTTGCATCCCTGGTTCGAACCCCGGGTGATGACGTCTTTTGCCGATCTTTTACAGCAAGTGCCTGCACGGGGAGCTGTAAGTATTAGTTAATCCACCTAATATCTCAGTCCATACAGTGGCGCGATGGCTCGGCGCACTGTACGAGCTGATGATCGAGACTCTCTTTTGCATCCCTGGTTCGAACCCCGGGTGATGACGTCTTTTGCCGATCTTTTACAGCAAGTGCCTGCACGGGGAGCTGTAAGTATTAGTTAATCCACCTAATATCTCAGTCCATACAGTGGCGCGATGGCTCGGCGCACTGTACGAGCTGATGATCGAGACTCTCTTTTGCATCCCTGGTTCGAACCCCGGGTGATGACGTCTTTTGCCGATCTTTTACAGCAAGTGCCTGCACGGGGAGCTGTAAGTATTAGTTAATCCACCTAATATCTCAGTCCATACAGTGGCGCGATGGCTCGGCGCACTGTACGAGCTGATGATCGAGACTCTCTTTTGCATCCCTGGTTCGAACCCCGGGTGATGACGTCTTTTGCCGATCTTTTACAGCAAGTGCCTGCACGGGGAGCTGTAAGTATTAGTTAATCCACCTAATATCTCAGTCCATACAGTGGCGCGATGGCTCGGCGCACTGTACGAGCTGATGATCGAGACTCTCTTTTGCATCCCTGGTTCGAACCCCGGGTGATGACGTCTTTTGCCGATCTTTTACAGCAAGTGCCTGCACGGGGAGCTGTAAGTATTAGTTAATCCACCTAATATCTCAGTCCATACAGTGGCGCGATGGCTCGGCGCACTGTACGAGCTGATGATCGAGACTCTCTTTTGCATCCCTGGTTCGATTCCCGGGTGATGACGTCTTTTGCCGATCTTTTACAGCAAGTGCCTGCACGGGGAGCTGTAAGTATTAGTTAATCCACCTAATATCTCAGTCCATACAGTGGCGCGATGGCTCGGCGCACTGTACGAGCTGATGATCGAGACTCTCTTTTGCATCCCTGGTTCGAACCCCGGGTGATGACGTCTTTTGCCGATCTTTTACAGCAAGTGCCTGCACGGGGAGCTGTAAGTATTAGTTAATCCACCTAATATCTCAGTCCATACAGTGGCGCGATGGCTCGGCGCACTGTACGAGCTGATGATCGAGACTCTCTTTTGCATCCCTGGTTCGAACCCCGGGTGATGACGTCTTTTGCCGATCTTTTACAGCAAGTGCCTGCACGGGGAGCTGTAAGTATTAGTTAATCCACCTAATATCTCAGTCCATACAGTGGCGCGATGGCTCGGCGCACTGTACGAGCTGATGATCGAGACTCTCTTTTGCATCCCTGGTTCGAACCCCGGGTGATGACGTCTTTTGCCGATCTTTTACAGCAAGTGCCTGCACGGGGAGCTGTAAGTATTAGTTAATCCACCTAATATCTCAGTCCATACAGTGGCGCGATGGCTCGGCGCACTGTACGAGCTGATGATCGAGACTCTCTTTTGCATCCCTGGTTCGAACCCCGGGTGATGACGTCTTTTGCCGATCTTTTACAGCAAGTGCCTGCACGGGGAGCTGTAAGTATTAGTTAATCCACCTAATATCTCAGTCCATACAGTGGCGCGATGGCTCGGCGCACTGTACGAGCTGATGATCGAGACTCTCTTTTGCATCCCTGGTTCGAACCCCGGGTGATGACGTCTTTTGCCGATCTTTTACAGCAAGTGCCTGCACGGGGAGCTGTAAGTATTAGTTAATCCACCTAATATCTCAGTCCATACAGTGGCGCGATGGCTCGGCGCACTGTACGAGCTGATGATCGAGACTCTCTTTTGCATCCCTGGTTCGAACCCCGGGTGATGACGTCTTTTGCCGATCTTTTACAGCAAGTGCCTGCACGGGGAGCTGTAAGTATTAGTTAATCCACCTAATATCTCAGTCCATACAGTGGCGCGATGGCTCGGCGCACTGTACGAGCTGATGATCGAGACTCTCTTTTGCATCCCTGGTTCGAACCCCGGGTGATGACGTCTTTTGCCGATCTTTTACAGCAAGTGCCTGCACGGGGAGCTGTAAGTATTAGTTAATCCACCTAATATCTCAGTCCATACAGTGGCGCGATGGCTCGGCGCACTGTACGAGCTGATGATCGAGACTCTCTTTTGCATCCCTGGTTCGAACCCCGGGTGATGACGTCTTTTGCCGATCTTTTACAGAAAGTGCCTGCACGGGGAGCTGTAAGTATTAGTTAATCCACCTAATATCTCAGTCCATACAGTGGCGCGATGGCTCGGCGCACTGTACGAGCTGATGATCGAGACTCTCTTTTGCATCCCTGGTTCGAACCCCGGGTGATGACGTCTTTTGCCGATCTTTTACAGCAAGTGCCTGCACGGGGAGCTGTAAGTATTAGTTAATCCACCTAATATCTCAGTCCATACAGTGGCGCGATGGCTCGGCGCACTGTACGAGCTGATGATCGAGACTCTCTTTTGCATCCCTGGTTCGAACCCCGGGTGATGACGTCTTTTGCCGATCTTTTACAGCAAGTGCCTGCACGGGGAGCTGTAAGTATTAGTTAATCCACCTAATATCTCAGTCCATACAGTGGCGCGATGGCTCGGCGCACTGTACGAGCTGATGATCGAGACTCTCTTTTGCATCCCTGGTTCGAACCCCGGGTGATGACGTCTTTTGCCGATCCTTTACAGCAAGTGCCTGCACGGGGAGCTGTAAGTATTAGTTAATCCACCTAATATCTCAGTCCATACAGTGGCGCGATGGCTCGGCGCACTGTACGAGCTGATGATCGAGACTCTCTTTTGCATCCCTGGTTCGATTCCCGGGTGATGACGTCTTTTGCCGATCTTTTACAGCAAGTGCCTGCACGGGGAGCTGTAAGTATTAGTTAATCCACCTAATATCTCAGTCCATACAGTGGCGCGATGGCTCGGCGCACTGTACGAGCTGATGATCGAGACTCTCTTTTGCATCCCTGGTTCGAACCCCGGGTGATGACGTCTTTTGCCGATCTTTTACAGCAAGTGCCTGCACGGGGAGCTGTAAGTATTAGTTAATCCACCTAATATCTCAGTCCATACAGTGGCGCGATGGCTCGGCGCACTGTACGAGCTGATGATCGAGACTCTCTTTTGCATCCCTGGTTCGATTCCCGGGTGATGACGTCTTTTGCCGATCTTTTACAGCAAGTGCCTGCACGGGGAGCTGTAAGTATTAGTTAATCCACCTAATATCTCAGTCCATACAGTGGCGCGATGGCTCGGCGCACTGTACGAGCTGATGATCGAGACTCTCTTTTGCATCCCTGGTTCGATTCCCGGGTGATGACGTCTTTTGCCGATCTTTTACAGCAAGTGCCTGCACGGGGAGCTGTAAGTATTAGTTAATCCACCTAATATCTCAGTCCATACAGTGGCGCGATGGCTCGGCGCACTGTACGAGCTGATGATCGAGACTCTCTTTTGCATCCCTGGTTCGAACCCCGGGTGATGACGTCTTTTGCCGATCTTTTACAGCAAGTGCCTGCACGGGGAGCTGTAAGTATTAGTTAATCCACCTAATATCTCAGTCCATACAGTGGCGCGATGGCTCGGCGCACTGTACGAGCTGATGATCGAGACTCTCTTTTGCATCCCTGGTTCGAACCCCGGGTGATGACGTCTTTTGCCGATCTTTTACAGCAAGTGCCTGCACGGGGAGCTGTAAGTATTAGTTAATCCACCTAATATCTCAGTCCATACAGTGGCGCGATGGCTCGGCGCACTGTACGAGCTGATGATCGAGACTCTCTTTTGCATCCCTGGTTCGAACCCCGGGTGATGACGTCTTTTGCCGATCTTTTACAGCAAGTGCCTGCACGGGGAGCTGTAAGTATTAGTTAATCCACCTAATATCTCAGTCCATACAGTGGCGCGATGGCTCGGCGCACTGTACGAGCTGATGATCGAGACTCTCTTTTGCATCCCTGGTTCGATTCCCGGGTGATGACGTCTTTTGCCGATCTTTTACAGCAAGTGCCTGCACGGGGAGCTGTAAGTATTAGTTAATCCACCTAATATCTCAGTCCATACAGTGGCGCGATGGCTCGGCGCACTGTACGAGCTGATGATCGAGACTCTCTTTTGCATCCCTGGTTCGAACCCCGGGTGATGACGTCTTTTGCCGATCTTTTACAGCAAGTGCCTGCACGGGGAGCTGTAAGTATTAGTTAATCCACCTAATATCTCAGTCCATACAGTGGCGCGATGGCTCGGCGCACTGTACGAGCTGATGATCGAGACTCTCTTTTGCATCCCTGGTTCGAACCCCGGGTGATGACGTCTTTTGCCGATCTTTTACAGCAAGTGCCTGCACGGGGAGCTGTAAGTATTAGTTAATCCACCTAATATCTCAGTCCATACAGTGGCGCGATGGCTCGGCGCACTGTACGAGCTGATGATCGAGACTCTCTTTTGCATCCCTGGTTCGAACCCCGGGTGATGACGTCTTTTGCCGATCTTTTACAGCAAGTGCCTGCACGGGGAGCTGTAAGTATTAGTTAATCCACCTAATATCTCAGTCCATACAGTGGCGCGATGGCTCGGCGCACTGTACGAGCTGATGATCGAGACTCTCTTTTGCATCCCTGGTTCGAACCCCGGGTGATGACGTCTTTTGCCGATCTTTTACAGCAAGTGCCTGCACGGGGAGCTGTAAGTATTAGTTAATCCACCTAATATCTCAGTCCATACAGTGGCGCGATGGCTCGGCGCACTGTACGAGCTGATGATCGAGACTCTCTTTTGCATCCCTGGTTCGAACCCCGGGTGATGACGTCTTTTGCCGATCTTTTACAGCAAGTGCCTGCACGGGGAGCTGTAAGTATTAGTTAATCCACCTAATATCTCAGTCCATACAGTGGCGCGATGGCTCGGCGCACTGTACGAGCTGATGATCGAGACTCTCTTTTGCATCCCTGGTTCGAACCCCGGGTGATGACGTCTTTTGCCGATCTTTTACAGCAAGTGCCTGCACGGGGAGCTGTAAGTATTAGTTAATCCACCTAATATCTCAGTCCATACAGTGGCGCGATGGCTCGGCGCACTGTACGAGCTGATGATCGAGACTCTCTTTTGCATCCCTGGTTCGAACCCCGGGTGATGACGTCTTTTGCCGATCTTTTACAGCAAGTGCCTGCACGGGGAGCTGTAAGTATTAGTTAATCCACCTAATATCTCAGTCCATACAGTGGCGCGATGGCTCGGCGCACTGTACGAGCTGATGATCGAGACTCTCTTTTGCATCCCTGGTTCGAACCCCGGGTGATGACGTCTTTTGCCGATCTTTTACAGCAAGTGCCTGCACGGGGAGCTGTAAGTATTAGTTAATCCACCTAATATCTCAGTCCATACAGTGGCGCGATGGCTCGGCGCACTGTACGAGCTGATGATCGAGACTCTCTTTTGCATCCCTGGTTCGAACCCCGGGTGATGACGTCTTTTGCCGATCTTTTACAGCAAGTGCCAGCACGGGGAGCTGTAAGTATTAGTTAATCCACCTAATATCTCAGTCCATACAGTGGCGCGATGGCTCGGCGCACTGTACGAGCTGATGCTCGAGACTCTCTTTTGCATCCCTGGTTCGAACCCCGGGTGATGACGTCTTTTGCCGATCTTTTACAGCAAGTGCCTGCACGGGGAGCTGTAAGTATTAGTTAATCCACCTAATATCTCAGTCCATACAGTGGCGCGATGGCTCGGCGCACTGTACGAGCTGATGATCGAGACTCTCTTTTGCATCCCTGGTTCGAACCCCGGGTGATGACGTCTTTTGCCGATCTTTTACAGCAAGTGCCTGCACGGGGAGCTGTAAGTATTAGTTAATCCACCTAATATCTCAGTCCATACAGTGGCGCGATGGCTCGGCGCACTGTACGAGCTGACGATCGAGACTCTCTTTTGCATCCCTGGTTCGAACCCCGGGTGATGACGTCTTTTGCCGATCTTTTACAGCAAGTGCCTGCACGGGGAGCTGTAAGTATTAGTTAATCCACCTAATATCTCAGTCCATACAGTGGCGCGATGGCTCGGCGCACTGTACGAGCTGACGATCGAGACTCTCTTTTGCATCCCTGGTTCGAACCCCGGGTGATGACGTCTTTTGCCGATCTTTTACAGCAAGTGCCTGCACGGGGAGCTGTAAGTATTAGTTAATCCACCTAATATCTCAGTCCATACAGTGGCGCGATGGCTCGGCGCACTGTACGAGCTGATGATCGAGACTCTCTTTTGCATCCCTGGTTCGAACCCCGGGTGATGACGTCTTTTGCCGATCTTTTACAGCAAGTGCCTGCACGGGGAGCTGTAAGTATTAGTTAATCCACCTAATATCTCAGTCCATACAGTGGCGCGATGGCTCGGCGCACTGTACGAGCTGATGATCGAGACTCTCTTTTGCATCCCTGGTTCGAACCCCGGGTGATGACGTCTTTTGCCGATCTTTTACAGCAAGTGCCTGCACGGGGAGCTGTAAGTATTAGTTAATCCACCTAATATCTCAGTCCATACAGTGGCGCGATGGCTCGGCGCACTGTACGAGCTGATGATCGAGACTCTCTTTTGCATCCCTGGTTCGAACCCCGGGTGATGACGTCTTTTGCCGATCTTTTACAGCAAGTGCCTGCACGGGGAGCTGTAAGTATTAGTTAATCCACCTAATATCTCAGTCCATACAGTGGCGCGATGGCTCGGCGCACTGTACGAGCTGATGATCGAGACTCTCTTTTGCATCCCTGGTTCGAACCCCGGGTGATGACGTCTTTTGCCGATCTTTTACAGCAAGTGCCTGCACGGGGAGCTGTAAGTATTAGTTAATCCACCTAATATCTCAGTCCATACAGTGGCGCGATGGCTCGGCGCACTGTACGAGCTGATGATCGAGACTCTCTTTTGCATCCCTGGTTCGAACCCCGGGTGATGACGTCTTTTGCCGATCTTTTACAGCAAGTGCCTGCACGGGGAGCTGTAAGTATTAGTTAATCCACCTAATATCTCAGTCCATACAGTGGCGCGATGGCTCGGCGCACTGTACGAGCTGATGATCGAGACTCTCTTTTGCATCCCTGGTTCGAACCCCGGGTGATGACGTCTTTTGCCGATCTTTTACAGCAAGTGCCTGCACGGGGAGCTGTAAGTATTAGTTAATCCACCTAATATCTCAGTCCATACAGTGGCGCGATGGCTCGGCGCACTGTACGAGCTGATGATCGAGACTCTCTTTTGCATCCCTGGTTCGAACCCCGGGTGATGACGTCTTTTGCCGATCTTTTACAGCAAGTGCCAGCACGGGGAGCTGTAAGTATTAGTTAATCCACCTAATATCTCAGTCCATACAGTGGCGCGATGGCTCGGCGCACTGTACGAGCTGATGCTCGAGACTCTCTTTTGCATCCCTGGTTCGAACCCCGGGTGATGACGTCTTTTGCCGATCTTTTACAGCAAGTGCCAGCACGGGGAGCTGTAAGTATTAGTTAATCCACCTAATATCTCAGTCCATACAGTGGCGCGATGGCTCGGCGCACTGTACGAGCTGATGCTCGAGACTCTCTTTTGCATCCCTGGTTCGAACCCCGGGTGATGACGTCTTTTGCCGATCTTTTACAGCAAGTGCCTGCACGGGGAGCTGTAAGTATTAGTTAATCCACCTAATATCTCAGTCCATACAGTGGCGCGATGGCTCGGCGCACTGTACGAGCTGATGATCGAGACTCTCTTTTGCATCCCTGGTTCGAACCCCGGGTGATGACGTCTTTTGCCGATCTTTTACAGCAAGTGCCTGCACGGGGAGCTGTAAGTATTAGTTAATCCACCTAATATCTCAGTCCATACAGTGGCGCGATGGCTCGGCGCACTGTACGAGCTGATGATCGAGACTCTCTTTTGCATCCCTGGTTCGAACCCCGGGTGATGACGTCTTTTGCCGATCTTTTACAGCAAGTGCCTGCACGGGGAGCTGTAAGTATTAGTTAATCCACCTAATATCTCAGTCCATACAGTGGCGCGATGGCTCGGCTCACTCTACGAGCTGATGATCGAGACTCTCTTTTGCATCCCTGGTTCGAACCCCGGGTGATGACGTCTTTTGCCGATCTTTTACAGCAAGTGCCTGCACGGGGAGCTGTAAGTATTAGTTAATCCACCTAATATCTCAGTCCATACAGTGGCGCGATGGCTCGGCGCACTCTACGAGCTGATGATCGAGACTCTCTTTTGCATCCCTGGTTCGAACCCCGGGTGATGACGTCTTTTGCCGATCTTTTACAGCAAGTGCCTGCACGGGGAGCTGTAAGTATTAGTTAATCCACCTATTATCTCAGTCCATACAGTGGCGCGATGGCTCGGCGCACTCTACGAGCTGATGATCGAGACTCTCTTTTGCATCCCTGGTTCGAACCCCGGGTGATGACGTCTTTTGCCGATCTTTTACAGCAAGTGCCTGCACGGGGAGCTGTAAGTATTAGTTAATCCACCTAATATCTCAGTCCATACAGTGGCGCGATGGCTCGGCGCACTGTACGAGCTGATGATCGAGACTCTCTTTTGCATCCCTGGTTCGAACCCCGGGTGATGACGTCTTTTGCCGATCTTTTACAGCAAGTGCCTGCACGGGGAGCTGTAAGTATTAGTTAATCCACCTAATATCTCAGTCCATACAGTGGCGCGATGGCTCGGCGCACTGTACGAGCTGATGATCGAGACTCTCTTTTGCATCCCTGGTTCGAACCCCGGGTGATGACGTCTTTTGCCGATCTTTTACAGCAAGTGCCTGCACGGGGAGCTGTAAGTATTAGTTAATCCACCTAATATCTCAATCCATACAGTGGCGCGATGGCTCGGCGCACTGTACGAGCTGATGATCGAGACTCTCTTTTGCATCCCTGGTTCGAACCCCGGGTGATGACGTCTTTTGCCGATCTTTTACAGCAAGTGCCTGCACGGGGAGCTGTAAGTATTAGTTAATCCACCTAATATCTCAGTCCATACAGTGGCGCGATGGCTCGGCGCACTGTACGAGCTGATGATCGAGACTCTCTTTTGCATCCCTGGTTCGATTCCCGGGTGATGACGTCTTTTGCCGATCTTTTACAGCAAGTGCCTGCACGGGGAGCTGTAAGTATTAGTTAATCCACCTAATATCTCAGTCCATACAGTGGCGCGATGGCTCGGCGCACTGTACGAGCTGATGATCGAGACTCTCTTTTGCATCCCTGGTTCGAACCCCGGGTGATGACGTCTTTTGCCGATCTTTTACAGCAAGTGCCTGCACGGGGAGCTGTAAGTATTAGTTAATCCACCTAATATCTCAGTCCATACAGTGGCGCGATGGCTCGGCGCACTGTACGAGCTGATGATCGAGACTCTCTTTTGCATCCCTGGTTCGAACCCCGGGTGATGACGTCTTTTGCCGATCTTTTACAGCAAGTGCCTGCACGGGGAGCTGTAAGTATTAGTTAATCCACCTAATATCTCAGTCCATACAGTGGCGCGATGGCTCGGCGCACTGTACGAGCTGATGATCGAGACTCTCTTTTGCATCCCTGGTTCGATTCCCGGGTGATGACGTCTTTTGCCGATCTTTTACAGCAAGTGCCTGCACGGGGAGCTGTAAGTATTAGTTAATCCACCTAATATCTCAGTCCATACAGTGGCGCGATGGCTCGGCGCACTGTACGAGCTGATGATCGAGACTCTCTTTTGCATCCCTGGTTCGAACCCCGGGTGATGACGTCTTTTGCCGATCTTTTACAGCAAGTGCCTGCACGGGGAGCTGTAAGTATTAGTTAATCCACCTAATATCTCAGTCCATACAGTGGCGCGATGGCTCGGCGCACTGTACGAGCTGATGATCGAGACTCTCTTTTGCATCCCTGGTTCGAACCCCGGGTGATGACGTCTTTTGCCGATCTTTTACAGCAAGTGCCTGCACGGGGAGCTGTAAGTATTAGTTAATCCACCTAATATCTCAGTCCATACAGTGGCGCGATGGCTCGGCGCACTGTACGAGCTGATGATCGAGACTCTCTTTTGCATCCCTGGTTCGAACCCCGGGTGATGACGTCTTTTGCCGATCTTTTACAGCAAGTGCCTGCACGGGGAGCTGTAAGTATTAGTTAATCCACCTAATATCTCAGTCCATACAGTGGCGCGATGGCTCGGCGCACTGTACGAGCTGATGATCGAGACTCTCTTTTGCATCCCTGGTTCGAACCCCGGGTGATGACGTCTTTTGCCGATCTTTTACAGCAAGTGCCTGCACGGGGAGCTGTAAGTATTAGTTAATCCACCTAATATCTCAGTCCATACAGTGGCGCGATGGCTCGGCGCACTGTACGAGCTGATGATCGAGACTCTCTTTTGCATCCCTGGTTCGAACCCCGGGTGATGACGTCTTTTGCCGATCTTTTACAGCAAGTGCCTGCACGGGGAGCTGTAAGTATTAGTTAATCCACCTAATATCTCAGTCCATACAGTGGCGCGATGGCTCGGCGCACTGTACGAGCTGATGATCGAGACTCTCTTTTGCATCCCTGGTTCGAACCCCGGGTGATGACGTCTTTTGCCGATCTTTTACAGCAAGTGCCTGCACGGGGAGCTGTAAGTATTAGTTAATCCACCTAATATCTCAGTCCATACAGTGGCGCGATGGCTCGGCGCACTGTACGAGCTGATGATCGAGACTCTCTTTTGCATCCCTGGTTCGAACCCCGGGTGATGACGTCTTTTGCCGATCTTTTACAGCAAGTGCCAGCACGGGGAGCTGTAAGTATTAGTTAATCCACCTAATATCTCAGTCCATACAGTGGCGCGATGGCTCGGCGCACTGTACGAGCTGATGCTCGAGACTCTCTTTTGCATCCCTGGTTCGAACCCCGGGTGATGACGTCTTTTGCCGATCTTTTACAGCAAGTGCCTGCACGGGGAGCTGTAAGTATTAGTTAATCCACCTAATATCTCAGTCCATACAGTGGCGCGATGGCTCGGCGCACTGTACGAGCTGATGATCGAGACTCTCTTTTGCATCCCTGGTTCGAACCCCGGGTGATGACGTCTTTTGCCGATCTTTTACAGCAAGTGCCTGCACGGGGAGCTGTAAGTATTAGTTAATCCACCTAATATCTCAGTCCATACAGTGGCGCGATGGCTCGGCGCACTGTACGAGCTGATGATCGAGACTCTCTTTTGCATCCCTGGTTCGAACCCCGGGTGATGACGTCTTTTGCCGATCTTTTACAGCAAGTGCCTGCACGGGGAGCTGTAAGTATTAGTTAATCCACCTAATATCTCAGTCCATACAGTGGCGCGATGGCTCGGCGCACTCTACGAGCTGATGATCGAGACTCTCTTTTGCATCCCTGGTTCGAACCCCGGGTGATGACGTCTTTTGCCGATCTTTTACAGCAAGTGCCTGCACGGGGAGCTGTAAGTATTAGTTAATCCACCTAATATCTCAGTCCATACAGTGGCGCGATGGCTCGGCGCACTCTACGAGCTGATGATCGAGACTCTCTTTTGCATCCCTGGTTCGAACCCCGGGTGATGACGTCTTTTGCCGATCTTTTACAGCAAGTGCCTGCACGGGGAGCTGTAAGTATTAGTTAATCCACCTATTATCTCAGTCCATACAGTGGCGCGATGGCTCGGCGCACTCTACGAGCTGATGATCGAGACTCTCTTTTGCATCCCTGGTTCGAACCCCGGGTGATGACGTCTTTTGCCGATCTTTTACAGCAAGTGCCTGCACGGGGAGCTGTAAGTATTAGTTAATCCACCTAATATCTCAGTCCATACAGTGGCGCGATGGCTCGGCGCACTCTACGAGCTGATGATCGAGACTCTCTTTTGCATCCCTGGTTCGAACCCCGGGTGATGACGTCTTTTGCCGATCTTTTACAGCAAGTGCCTGCACGGGGAGCTGTAAGTATTAGTTAATCCACCTAATATCTCAGTCCATACAGTGGCGCGATGGCTCGGCGCACTGTACGAGCTGATGATCGAGACTCTCTTTTGCATCCCTGGTTCGAACCCCGGGTGATGACGTCTTTTGCCGATCTTTTACAGCAAGTGCCTGCACGGGGAGCTGTAAGTATTAGTTAATCCACCTAATATCTCAGTCCATACATATCTTCACCTTCCCTTTGTCGATCAGTGGCGCGATGGCTCGGCGCACTGTACGAGCTGATGATCGAGACTCTCTTTTGCATCCCTGGTTCGAACCCCGGGTGATGACGTCTTTTGCCGATCTTTTACAGCAAGTGCCTGCACGGGGAGCTGTAAGTATTAGTTAATCCACCTAATATCTCAGTCCATACAGTGGCGCGATGGCTCGGCGCACTGTACGAGCTGATGATCGAGACTCTCTTTTGCATCCCTGGTTCGAACCCCGGGTGATGACGTCTTTTGCCGATCTTTTACAGCAAGTGCCTGCACGGGGAGCTGTAAGTATTAGTTAATCCACCTAATATCTCAGTCCTTACAGTGGCGCGATGGCTCGGCGCACTGTACGAGCTGATGATCGAGACTCTCTTTTGCATCCCTGGTTCGAACCCCGGGTGATGACGTCTTTTGCCGATCTTTTACAGCAAGTGCCTGCACGGGGAGCTGTAAGTATTAGTTAATCCACCTAATATCTCAGTCCATACAGTGGCGCGATGGCTCGGCGCACTGTACGAGCTGACGATCGAGACTCTCTTTTGCATCCCTGGTTCGAACCCCGGGTGATGACGTCTTTTGCCGATCTTTTACAGCAAGTGCCTGCACGGGGAGCTGTAAGTATTAGTTAATCCACCTAATATCTCAGTCCATACAGTGGCGCGATGGCTCGGCGCACTGTACGAGCTGACGATCGAGACTCTCTTTTGCATCCCTGGTTCGAACCCCGGGTGATGACGTCTTTTGCCGATCTTTTACAGCAAGTGCCTGCACGGGGAGCTGTAAGTATTAGTTAATCCACCTAATATCTCAGTCCATACAGTGGCGCGATGGCTCGGCGCACTGTACGAGCTGATGATCGAGACTCTCTTTTGCATCCCTGGTTCGAACCCCGGGTGATGACGTCTTTTGCCGATCTTTTACAGCAAGTGCCTGCACGGGGAGCTGTAAGTATTAGTTAATCCACCTAATATCTCAGTCCTTACAGTGGCGCGATGGCTCGGCGCACTGTACGAGCTGACGATCGAGACTCTCTTTTGCATCCCTGGTTCGAACCCCGGGTGATGACGTCTTTTGCCGATCTTTTACAGCAAGTGCCTGCACGGGGAGCTGTAAGTATTAGTTAATCCACCTAATATCTCAGTCCATACAGTGGCGCGATGGCTCGGCGCACTGTACGAGCTGACGATCGAGACTCTCTTTTGCATCCCTGGTTCGAACCCCGGGTGATGACGTCTTTTGCCGATCTTTTACAGCAAGTGCCTGCACGGGGAGCTGTAAGTATTAGTTAATCCACCTAATATCTCAGTCCATACAGTGGCGCGATGGCTCGGCGCACTGTACGAGCTGACGATCGAGACTCTCTTTTGCATCCCTGGTTCGAACCCCGGGTGATGACGTCTTTTGCCGATCTTTTACAGCAAGTGCCTGCACGGGGAGCTGTAAGTATTAGTTAATCCACCTAATATCTCAGTCCATACAGTGGCGCGATGGCTCGGCGCACTGTACGAGCTGATGATCGAGACTCTCTTTTGCATCCGTGGTTCGAACCCCGGGTGATGACGTCTTTTACAGCAAGTGCCTACACGGGGAGCTGTAAGTATTAGTTAATCCACCTAATATCTCAGTCCATACAGTGGCGCGATGGCTCGGCGCACTGTACGAGCTGATGATCGAGACTCTCTTTTGCATCCCTGGTTCGAACCCCGGGTGATGACGTCTTTTGCCGATCTTTTACAGCAAGTGCCTGCACGGGGAGCTGTAAGTATTAGTTAATCCACCTAATATCTCAGTCCATACAGTGGCGCGATGGCTCGGCGCACTGTACGAGCTGATGATCGAGACTCTCTTTTGCATCCCTGGTTCGAACCCCGGGTGATGACGTCTTTTGCCGATCTTTTACAGCAAGTGCCTGCACGGGGAGCTGTAAGTATTAGTTAATCCACCTAATATCTCAGTCCATACAGTGGCGCGATGGCTCGGCGCACTGTACGAGCTGACGATCGAGACTCTCTTTTGCATCCCTGGTTCGAACCCCGGGTGATGACGTCTTTTGCCGATCTTTTACAGCAAGTGCCTGCACGGGGAGCTGTAAGTATTAGTTAATCCACCTAATATCTCAGTCCATACAGTGGCGCGATGGCTCGGCGCACTGTACGAGCTGACGATCGAGACTCTCTTTTGCATCCCTGGTTCGAACCCCGGGTGATGACGTCTTTTGCCGATCTTTTACAGCAAGTGCCTGCACGGGGAGCTGTAAGTATTAGTTAATCCACCTAATATCTCAGTCCATACAGTGGCGCGATGGCTCGGCGCACTGTACGAGCTGACGATCGAGACTCTCTTTTGCATCCCTGGTTCGAACCCCGGGTGATGACGTCTTTTGCCGATCTTTTACAGCAAGTGCCTGCACGGGGAGCTGTAAGTATTAGTTAATCCACCTAATATCTCAGTCCATACAGTGGCGCGATGGCTCGGCGCACTGTACGAGCTGACGATCGAGACTCTCTTTTGCATCCCTGGTTCGAACCCCGGGTGATGACGTCTTTTGCCGATCTTTTACAGCAAGTGCCTGCACGGGGAGCTGTAAGTATTAGTTAATCCACCTAATATCTCAGTCCATACAGTGGCGCGATGGCTCGGCGCACTGTACGAGCTGACGATCGAGACTCTCTTTTGCATCCCTGGTTCGAACCCCGGGTGATGACGTCTTTTGCCGATCTTTTACAGCAAGTGCCTGCACGGGGAGCTGTAAGTATTAGTTAATCCACCTAATATCTCAGTCCATACAGTGGCGCGATGGCTCGGCGCACTGTACGAGCTGACGATCGAGACTCTCTTTTGCATCCCTGGTTCGAACCCCGGGTGATGACGTCTTTTGCCGATCTTTTACAGCAAGTGCCTGCACGGGGAGCTGTAAGTATTAGTTAATCCACCTAATATCTCAGTCCATACAGTGGCGCGATGGCTCGGCGCACTGTACGAGCTGACGATCGAGACTCTCTTTTGCATCCCTGGTTCGAACCCCGGGTGATGACGTCTTTTGCCGATCTTTTACAGCAAGTGCCTGCACGGGGAGCTGTAAGTATTAGTTAATCCACCTAATATCTCAGTCCATACAGTGGCGCGATGGCTCGGCGCACTGTACGAGCTGACGATCGAGACTCTCTTTTGCATCCCTGGTTCGAACCCCGGGTGATGACGTCTTTTGCCGATCTTTTACAGCAAGTGCCTGCACGGGGAGCTGTAAGTATTAGTTAATCCACCTAATATCTCAGTCCATACAGTGGCGCGATGGCTCGGCGCACTGTACGAGCTGACGATCGAGACTCTCTTTTGCATCCCTGGTTCGAACCCCGGGTGATGACGTCTTTTGCCGATCTTTTACAGCAAGTGCCTGCACGGGGAGCTGTAAGTATTAGTTAATCCACCTAATATCTCAGTCCATACAGTGGCGCGATGGCTCGGCGCACTGTACGAGCTGACGATCGAGACTCTCTTTTGCATCCCTGGTTCGAACCCCGGGTGATGACGTCTTTTGCCGATCTTTTACAGCAAGTGCCTGCACGGGGAGCTGTAAGTATTAGTTAATCCACCTAATATCTCAGTCCATACATATCTTCACCTTCCCTTTGTCGATCAGTGGCGCGATGGCTCGGCGCACTGTACGAGCTGATGATCGAGACTCTCTTTTGCATCCCTGGTTCGAACCCCGGGTGATGACGTCTTTTGCCGATCTTTTACAGCAAGTGCCTGCACGGGGAGCTGTAAGTATTAGTTAATCCACCTAATATCTCAGTCCATACAGTGGCGCGATGGCTCGGCGCACTGTACGAGCTGATGATCGAGACTCTCTTTTGCATCCCTGGTTCGAACCCCGGGTGATGACGTCTTTTGCCGATCTTTTACAGCAAGTGCCTGCACGGGGAGCTGTAAGTATTAGTTAATCCACCTAATATCTCAGTCCATACAGTGGCGCGATGGCTCGGCGCACTGTACGAGCTGATGATCGAGACTCTCTTTTGCATCCCTGGTTCGAACCCCGGGTGATGACGTCTTTTGCCGATCTTTTACAGCAAGTGCCTGCACGGGGAGCTGTAAGTATTAGTTAATCCACCTAATATCTCAGTCCATACAGTGGCGCGATGGCTCGGCGCACTGTACGAGCTGATGATCGAGACTCTCTTTTGCATCCCTGGTTCGAACCCCGGGTGATGACGTCTTTTGCCGATCTTTTACAGCAAGTGCCTGCACGGGGAGCTGTAAGTATTAGTTAATCCACCTAATATCTCAGTCCACACAGTGGCGCGATGGCTCGGCGCACTGTACGAGCTGATGATCGAGACTCTCTTTTGCATCCCTGGTTCGAACCCCGGGTGATGACGTCTTTTGCCGATCTTTTACAGCAAGTGCCTGCACGGGGAGCTGTAAGTATTAGTTAATCCACCTAATATCTCAGTCCATACAGTGGCGCGATGGCTCGGCGCACTGTACGAGCTGATGATCGAGACTCTCTTTTGCATCCCTGGTTCGAACCCCGGGTGATGACGTCTTTTGCCGATCTTTTACAGCAAGTGCCTGCACGGGGAGCTGTAAGTATTAGTTAATCCACCTAATATCTCAGTCCATTCAGTGGCGCGATGGCTCGGCGCACTGTACGAGCTGATGATCGAGACTCTCTTTTGCATCCCTGGTTCGAACCCCGGGTGATGAAGTCTTTTGCCGATCTTTTACAGCAAGTGCCTGCACGGGGAGCTGTAAGTATTAGTTAATCCACCTAATATCTCAGTCCATACAGTGGCGCGATGGCTCGGCGCACTGTACGAGCTGATGATCGAGACTCTCTTTTGCATCCCTGGTTCGAACCCCGGGTGATGACGTCTTTTGCCGATCTTTTACAGCAAGTGCCTGCACGGGGAGCTGTAAGTATTAGTTAATCCACCTAATATCTCAGTCCATACAGTGGCGCGATGGCTCGGCGCACTGTACGAGCTGATGATCGAGACTCTCTTTTGCATCCCTGGTTCGAACCTCGGGTGATGACGTCTTTTGCCGATCTTTTACAGCAAGTGCCTGCACGGGGAGCTGTAAGTATTAGTTAATCCACCTAATATCTCAGTCCATACAGTGGCGCGATGGCTCGGCGCACTGTACGAGCTGATGATCGAGACTCTCTTTTGCATCCCTGGTTCGAACCCCGGGTGATGACGTCTTTTGCCGATCTTTTACAGCAAGTGCCTGCACGGGGAGCTGTAAGTATTAGTTAATCCACCTAATATCTCAGTCCTTACAGTGGCGCGATGGCTCGGCGCACTGTACGAGCTGATGATCGAGACTCTCTTTTGCATCCCTGGTTCGAACCCCGGGTGATGACGTCTTTTGCCGATCTTTTACAGCAAGTGCCTGCACGGGGAGCTGTAAGTATTAGTTAATCCACCTAATATCTCAGTCCATACAGTGGCGCGATGGCTCGGCGCACTGTACGAGCTGACGATCGAGACTCTCTTTTGCATCCCTGGTTCGAACCCCGGGTGATGACGTCTTTTGCCGATCTTTTACAGCAAGTGCCTGCACGGGGAGCTGTAAGTATTAGTTAATCCACCTAATATCTCAGTCCATACAGTGGCGCGATGGCTCGGCGCACTGTACGAGCTGACGATCGAGACTCTCTTTTGCATCCCTGGTTCGAACCCCGGGTGATGACGTCTTTTGCCGATCTTTTACAGCAAGTGCCTGCACGGGGAGCTGTAAGTATTAGTTAATCCACCTAATATCTCAGTCCATACAGTGGCGCGATGGCTCGGCGCACTGTACGAGCTGATGATCGAGACTCTCTTTTGCATCCCTGGTTCGAACCCCGGGTGATGACGTCTTTTGCCGATCTTTTACAGCAAGTGCCTGCACGGGGAGCTGTAAGTATTAGTTAATCCACCTAATATCTCAGTCCTTACAGTGGCGCGATGGCTCGGCGCACTGTACGAGCTGATGATCGAGACTCTCTTTTGCATCCCTGGTTCGAACCCCGGGTGATGACGTCTTTTGCCGATCTTTTACAGCAAGTGCCTGCACGGGGAGCTGTAAGTATTAGTTAATCCACCTAATATCTCAGTCCATACAGTGGCGCGATGGCTCGGCGCACTGTACGAGCTGACGATCGAGACTCTCTTTTGCATCCCTGGTTCGAACCCCGGGTGATGACGTCTTTTGCCGATCTTTTACAGCAAGTGCCTGCACGGGGAGCTGTAAGTATTAGTTAATCCACCTAATATCTCAGTCCATACAGTGGCGCGATGGCTCGGCGCACTGTACGAGCTGACGATCGAGACTCTCTTTTGCATCCCTGGTTCGAACCCCGGGTGATGACGTCTTTTGCCGATCTTTTACAGCAAGTGCCTGCACGGGGAGCTGTAAGTATTAGTTAATCCACCTAATATCTCAGTCCATACAGTGGCGCGATGGCTCGGCGCACTGTACGAGCTGATGATCGAGACTCTCTTTTGCATCCGTGGTTCGAACCCCGGGTGATGACGTCTTTTACAGCAAGTGCCTACACGGGGAGCTGTAAGTATTAGTTAATCCACCTAATATCTCAGTCCATACAGTGGCGCGATGGCTCGGCGCACTGTACGAGCTGATGATCGAGACTCTCTTTTGCATCCCTGGTTCGAACCCCGGGTGATGACGTCTTTTGCCGATCTTTTACAGCAAGTGCCTGCACGGGGAGCTGTAAGTATTAGTTAATCCACCTAATATCTCAGTCCATACAGTGGCGCGATGGCTCGGCGCACTGTACGAGCTGATGATCGAGACTCTCTTTTGCATCCCTGGTTCGAACCCCGGGTGATGACGTCTTTTGCCGATCTTTTACAGCAAGTGCCTGCACGGGGAGCTGTAAGTATTAGTTAATCCACCTAATATCTCAGTCCATACAGTGGCGCGATGGCTCGGCGCACTGTACGAGCTGATGATCGAGACTCTCTTTTGCATCCCTGGTTCGAACCCCGGGTGATGACGTCTTTTGCCGATCTTTTACAGCAAGTGCCTGCACGGGGAGCTGTAAGTATTAGTTAATCCACCTAATATCTCAGTCCATACAGTGGCGCGATGGCTCGGCGCACTGTACGAGCTGATGATCGAGACTCTCTTTTGCATCCCTGGTTCGAACCCCGGGTGATGACGTCTTTTGCCGATCTTTTACAGCAAGTGCCTGCACGGGGAGCTGTAAGTATTAGTTAATCCACCTAATATCTCAGTCCATACAGTGGCGCGATGGCTCGGCGCACTGTACGAGCTGATGATCGAGACTCTCTTTTGCATCCCTGGTTCGAACCCCGGGTGATGACGTCTTTTGCCGATCTTTTACAGCAAGTGCCTGCACGGGGAGCTGTAAGTATTAGTTAATCCACCTAATATCTCAGTCCTTACAGTGGCGCGATGGCTCGGCGCACTGTACGAGCTGATGATCGAGACTCTCTTTTGCATCCCTGGTTCGAACCCCGGGTGATGACGTCTTTTGCCGATCTTTTACAGCAAGTGCCTGCACGGGGAGCTGTAAGTATTAGTTAATCCACCTAATATCTCAGTCCATACAGTGGCGCGATGGCTCGGCGCACTGTACGAGCTGACGATCGAGACTCTCTTTTGCATCCCTGGTTCGAACCCCGGGTGATGACGTCTTTTGCCGATCTTTTACAGCAAGTGCCTGCACGGGGAGCTGTAAGTATTAGTTAATCCACCTAATATCTCAGTCCATACAGTGGCGCGATGGCTCGGCGCACTGTACGAGCTGACGATCGAGACTCTCTTTTGCATCCCTGGTTCGAACCCCGGGTGATGACGTCTTTTGCCGATCTTTTACAGCAAGTGCCTGCACGGGGAGCTGTAAGTATTAGTTAATCCACCTAATATCTCAGTCCATACAGTGGCGCGATGGCTCGGCGCACTGTACGAGCTGACGATCGAGACTCTCTTTTGCATCCCTGGTTCGAACCCCGGGTGATGACGTCTTTTGCCGATCTTTTACAGCAAGTGCCTGCACGGGGAGCTGTAAGTATTAGTTAATCCACCTAATATCTCAGTCCATACAGTGGCGCGATGGCTCGGCGCACTGTACGAGCTGACGATCGAGACTCTCTTTTGCATCCCTGGTTCGAACCCCGGGTGATGACGTCTTTTGCCGATCTTTTACAGCAAGTGCCTGCACGGGGAGCTGTAAGTATTAGTTAATCCACCTAATATCTCAGTCCATACAGTGGCGCGATGGCTCGGCGCACTGTACGAGCTGACGATCGAGACTCTCTTTTGCATCCCTGGTTCGAACCCCGGGTGATGACGTCTTTTGCCGATCTTTTACAGCAAGTGCCTGCACGGGGAGCTGTAAGTATTAGTTAATCCACCTAATATCTCAGTCCATACAGTGGCGCGATGGCTCGGCGCACTGTACGAGCTGACGATCGAGACTCTCTTTTGCATCCCTGGTTCGAACCCCGGGTGATGACGTCTTTTGCCGATCTTTTACAGCAAGTGCCTGCACGGGGAGCTGTAAGTATTAGTTAATCCACCTAATATGTCAGTCCATACAGTGGCGCGATGGCTCGGCGCACTGTACGAGCTGACGATCGAGACTCTCTTTTGCATCCCTGGTTCGAACCCCGGGTGATGACGTCTTTTGCCGATCTTTTACAGCAAGTGCCTGCACGGGGAGCTGTAAGTATTAGTTAATCCACCTAATATCTCAGTCCATACAGTGGCGCGATGGCTCGGCGCACTGTACGAGCTGACGATCGAGACTCTCTTTTGCATCCCTGGTTCGAACCCCGGGTGATGACGTCTTTTGCCGATCTTTTACAGCAAGTGCCTGCACGGGGAGCTGTAAGTATTAGTTAATCCACCTAATATCTCAGTCCATACAGTGGCGCGATGGCTCGGCGCACTGTACGAGCTGACGATCGAGACTCTCTTTTGCATCCCTGGTTCGAACCCCGGGTGATGACGTCTTTTGCCGATCTTTTACAGCAAGTGCCTGCACGGGGAGCTGTAAGTATTAGTTAATCCACCTAATATCTCAGTCCATACAGTGGCGCGATGGCTCGGCGCACTGTACGAGCTGACGATCGAGACTCTCTTTTGCATCCCTGGTTCGAACCCCGGGTGATGACGTCTTTTGCCGATCTTTTACAGCAAGTGCCTGCACGGGGAGCTGTAAGTATTAGTTAATCCACCTAATATCTCAGTCCATACAGTGGCGCGATGGCTCGGCGCACTGTACGAGCTGACGATCGAGACTCTCTTTTGCATCCCTGGTTCGAACCCCGGGTGATGACGTCTTTTGCCGATCTTTTACAGCAAGTGCCTGCACGGGGAGCTGTAAGTATTAGTTAATCCACCTAATATCTCAGTCCATACAGTGGCGCGATGGCTCGGCGCACTGTACGAGCTGACGATCGAGACTCTCTTTTGCATCCCTGGTTCGAACCCCGGGTGATGACGTCTTTTGCCGATCTTTTACAGCAAGTGCCTGCACGGGGAGCTGTAAGTATTAGTTAATCCACCTAATATCTCAGTCCATACAGTGGCGCGATGGCTCGGCGCACTGTACGAGCTGACGATCGAGACTCTCTTTTGCATCCCTGGTTCGAACCCCGGGTGATGACGTCTTTTGCCGATCTTTTACAGCAAGTGCCTGCACGGGGAGCTGTAAGTATTAGTTAATCCACCTAATATCTCAGTCCATACAGTGGCGCGATGGCTCGGCGCACTGTACGAGCTGACGATCGAGACTCTCTTTTGCATCCCTGGTTCGAACCCCGGGTGATGACGTCTTTTGCCGATCTTTTACAGCAAGTGCCTGCACGGGGAGCTGTAAGTATTAGTTAATCCACCTAATATCTCAGTCCATACAGTGGCGCGATGGCTCGGCGCACTGTACGAGCTGACGATCGAGACTCTCTTTTGCATCCCTGGTTCGAACCCCGGGTGATGACGTCTTTTGCCGATCTTTTACAGCAAGTGCCTGCACGGGGAGCTGTAAGTATTAGTTAATCCACCTAATATCTCAGTCCATACAGTGGCGCGATGGCTCGGCGCACTGTACGAGCTGACGATCGAGACTCTCTTTTGCATCCCTGGTTCGAACCCCGGGTGATGACGTCTTTTGCCGATCTTTTACAGCAAGTGCCTGCACGGGGAGCTGTAAGTATTAGTTAATCCACCTAATATCTCAGTCCATACAGTGGCGCGATGGCTCGGCGCACTGTACGAGCTGACGATCGAGACTCTCTTTTGCATCCCTGGTTCGAACCCCGGGTGATGACGTCTTTTGCCGATCTTTTACAGCAAGTGCCTGCACGGGGAGCTGTAAGTATTAGTTAATCCACCTAATATCTCAGTCCATACAGTGGCGCGATGGCTCGGCGCACTGTACGAGCTGACGATCGAGACTCTCTTTTGCATCCCTGGTTCGAACCCCGGGTGATGACGTCTTTTGCCGATCTTTTACAGCAAGTGCCTGCACGGGGAGCTGTAAGTATTAGTTAATCCACCTAATATCTCAGTCCATACAGTGGCGCGATGGCTCGGCGCACTGTACGAGCTGACGATCGAGACTCTCTTTTGCATCCCTGGTTCGAACCCCGGGTGATGACGTCTTTTGCCGATCTTTTACAGCAAGTGCCTGCACGGGGAGCTGTAAGTATTAGTTAATCCACCTAATATCTCAGTCCATACAGTGGCGCGATGGCTCGGCGCACTGTACGAGCTGACGATCGAGACTCTCTTTTGCATCCCTGGTTCGAACCCCGGGTGATGACGTCTTTTGCCGATCTTTTACAGCAAGTGCCTGCACGGGGAGCTGTAAGTATTAGTTAATCCACCTAATATCTCAGTCCATACAGTGGCGCGATGGCTCGGCGCACTGTACGAGCTGACGATCGAGACTCTCTTTTGCATCCCTGGTTCGAACCCCGGGTGATGACGTCTTTTGCCGATCTTTTACAGCAAGTGCCTGCACGGGGAGCTGTAAGTATTAGTTAATCCACCTAATATCTCAGTCCATACAGTGGCGCGATGGCTCGGCGCACTGTACGAGCTGACGATCGAGACTCTCTTTTGCATCCCTGGTTCGAACCCCGGGTGATGACGTCTTTTGCCGATCTTTTACAGCAAGTGCCTGCACGGGGAGCTGTAAGTATTAGTTAATCCACCTAATATCTCAGTCCATACAGTGGCGCGATGGCTCGGCGCACTGTACGAGCTGATGATCGAGACTCTCTTTTGCATCCCTGGTTCGAACCCCGGGTGATGACGTCTTTTGCCGATCTTTTACAGCAAGTGCTTGCACGGGGAGCTGTAAGTATTAGTCAATCCACCTAATATCTCAGTCCATACAGTGGCGCGATGGCTCGGCGCACTGTACGAGCTGATGATCGAGACTCTCTTTTGCATCCCTGGTTCGAACCCCGGGTGATGACGTCTTTTGCCGATCTTTTACAGCAAGTGCCTGCACGGGGAGCTGTAAGTATTAGTCAATCCACCTAATATCTCAGTCCATACAGTGGCGCGATGGCTCGGCGCACTGTACGAGCTGATGATCGAGACTCTCTTTTGCATCCCTGGTTCGAACCCCGGGTGATGACGTCTTTTGCCGATCTTTTACAGCAAGTGCCTGCACGGGGAGCTGTAAGTATTAGTCAATCCACCTAATATCTCAGTCCATACAGTGGCGCGATGGCTCGGCGCACTGTACGAGCTGATGATCGAGACTCTCTTTTGCATCCCTGGTTCGAACCCCGGGTGATGACGTCTTTTGCCGATCTTTTACAGCAAGTGCCTGCACGGGGAGCTGTAAGTATTAGTCAATCCACCTAATATCTCAGTCCATACAGTGGCGCGATGGCTCGGCGCACTGTACGAGCTGATGATCGAGACTCTCTTTTGCATCCCTGGTTCGAACCCCGGGTGATGACGTCTTTTGCCGATCTTTTACAGCAAGTGCCTGCACGGGGAGCTGTAAGTATTAGTCAGTCCACCTAATATCTCAGTCCATACAGTGGCGCGATGGCTCGGCGCACTGTACGAGCTGATGATCGAGACTCTCTTTTGCATCCCTGGTTCGAACCCCGGGTGATGACGTCTTTTGCCGATCTTTTACAGCAAGTGCCTGCACGGGGAGCTGTAAGTATTAGTCAGTCCACCTAATATCTCAGTCCATACAGTGGCGCGATGGCTCGGCGCACTGTACGAGCTGATGATCGAGACTCTCTTTTGCATCCCTGGTTCGAACCCCGGGTGATGACGTCTTTTGCCGATCTTTTACAGCAAGTGCCTGCACGGGGAGCTGTAAGTATTAGTCAATCCACCTAATATCTCAGTCCATACAGTGGCGCGATGGCTCGGCGCACTGTACGAGCTGATGATCGAGACTCTCTTTTGCATCCCTGGTTCGAACCCCGGGTGATGACGTCTTTTGCCGATCTTTTACAGCAAGTGCCTGCACGGGGAGCTGTAAGTATTAGTCAATCCACCTAATATCTCAGTCCATACAGTGGCGCGATGGCTCGGCGCACTGTACGAGCTGACGATCGAGACTCTCTTTTGCATCCCTGGTTCGAACCCCGGGTGATGACGTCTTTTGCCGATCTTTTACAGCAAGTGCCTGCACGGGGAGCTGTAAGTATTAGTCAATCCACCTAATATCTCAGTCCATACAGTGGCGCGATGGCTCGGCGCACTGTACGAGCTGATGATCGAGACTCTCTTTTGCATCCCTGGTTCGAACCCCGGGTGATGACGTCTTTTGCCGATCTTTTACAGCAAGTGCCTGCACGGGGAGCTGTAAGTATTAGTCAATCCACCTAATATCTCAGTCCATACAGTGGCGCGATGGCTCGGCGCACTGTACGAGCTGATGATCGAGACTCTCTTTTGCATCCCTGGTTCGAACCCCGGGTGATGACGTCTTTTGCCGATCTTTTACAGCAAGTGCCTGCACGGGGAGCTGTAAGTATTAGTCAATCCACCTAATATCTCAGTCCATACAGTGGCGCGATGGCTCGGCGCACTGTACGAGCTGATGATCGAGACTCTCTTTTGCATCCCTGGTTCGAACCCCGGGTGATGACGTCTTTTGCCGATCTTTTACAGCAAGTGCCTGCACGGGGAGCTGTAAGTATTAGTCAATCCACCTAATATCTCAGTCCATACAGTGGCGCGATGGCTCGGCGCACTGTACGAGCTGATGATCGAGACTCTCTTTTGCATCCCTGGTTCGAACCCCGGGTGATGACGTCTTTTGCCGATCTTTTACAGCAAGTGCCTGCACGGGGAGCTGTAAGTATTAGTCAATCCACCTAATATCTCAGTCCATACAGTGGCGCGATGGCTCGGCGCACTGTACGAGCTGATGATCGAGACTCTCTTTTGCATCCCTGGTTCGAACCCCGGGTGATGACGTCTTTTGCCGATCTTTTACAGCAAGTGCCTGCACGGGGAGCTGTAAGTATTAGTCAATCCACCTAATATCTCAGTCCATACAGTGGCGCGATGGCTCGGCGCACTGTACGAGCTGATGATCGAGACTCTCTTTTGCATCCCTGGTTCGAACCCCGGGTGATGACGTCTTTTGCCGATCTTTTACAGCAAGTGCCTGCACGGGGAGCTGTAAGTATTAGTCAATCCACCTAATATCTCAGTCCATACAGTGGCGCGATGGCTCGGCGCACTGTACGAGCTGATGATCGAGACTCTCTTTTGCATCCCTGGTTCGAACCCCGGGTGATGACGTCTTTTGCCGATCTTTTACAGCAAGTGCCTGCACGGGGAGCTGTAAGTATTAGTTAATCCACCTAATATCTCAGTCCATACAGTGGCGCGATGGCTCGGCGCACTGTACGAGCTGATGATCGAGACTCTCTTTTGCATCCCTGGTTCGAACCCCGGGTGATGACGTCTTTTGCCGATCTTTTACAGCAAGTGCCTGCACGGGGAGCTGTAAGTATTAGTCAATCCACCTAATATCTCAGTCCATACAGTGGCGCGATGGCTCGGCGCACTGTACGAGCTGATGATCGAGACTCTCTTTTGCATCCCTGGTTCGAACCCCGGGTGATGACGTCTTTTGCCGATCTTTTACAGCAAGTGCCTGCACGGGGAGCTGTAAGTATTAGTTAATCCACCTAATATCTCAGTCCATACAGTGGCGCGATGGCTCGGCGCACTGTACGAGCTGATGATCGAGACTCTCTTTTGCATCCCTGGTTCGAACCCCGGGTGATGACGTCTTTTGCCGATCTTTTACAGCAAGTGCCTGCACGGGGAGCTGTAAGTATTAGTTAATCCACCTAATATCTCAGTCCATACAGTGGCGCGATGGCTCGGCGCACTGTACGAGCTGATGATCGAGACTCTCTTTTGCATCCCTGGTTCGAACCCCGGGTGATGACGTCTTTTGCCGATCTTTTACAGCAAGTGCCTGCACGGGGAGCTGTAAGTATTAGTTAATCCACCTAATATCTCAGTCCATACAGTGGCGCGATGGCTCGGCGCACTGTACGAGCTGATGATCGAGACTCTCTTTTGCATCCCTGGTTCGAACCCCGGGTGATGACGTCTTTTGCCGATCTTTTACAGCAAGTGCCTGCACGGGGAGCTGTAAGTATTAGTTAATCCACCTAATATCTCAGTCCATACAGTGGCGCGATGGCTCGGCGCACTGTACGAGCTGATGATCGAGACTCTCTTTTGCATCCCTGGTTCGATTCCCGGGTGATGACGTCTTTTGCCGATCTTTTACAGCAAGTGCCTGCACGGGGAGCTGTAAGTATTAGTTAATCCACCTAATATCTCAGTCCATACAGTGGCGCGATGGCTCGGCGCACTGTACGAGCTGATGATCGAGACTCTCTTTTGCATCCCTGGTTCGAACCCCGGGTGATGACGTCTTTTGCCGATCTTTTACAGCAAGTGCCTGCACGGGGAGCTGTAAGTATTAGTTAATCCACCTAATATCTCAGTCCATACAGTGGCGCGATGGCTCGGCGCACTGTACGAGCTGATGATCGAGACTCTCTTTTGCATCCCTGGTTCGAACCCCGGGTGATGACGTCTTTTGCCGATCTTTTACAGCAAGTGCCTGCACGGGGAGCTGTAAGTATTAGTTAATCCACCTAATATCTCAGTCCATACAGTGGCGCGATGGCTCGGCGCACTGTACGAGCTGATGATCGAGACTCTCTTTTGCATCCCTGGTTCGAACCCCGGGTGATGACGTCTTTTGCCGATCTTTTACAGCAAGTGCCTGCACGGGGAGCTGTAAGTATTAGTTAATCCACCTAATATCTCAGTCCATACAGTGGCGCGATGGCTCGGCGCACTGTACGAGCTGATGATCGAGACTCTCTTTTGCATCCCTGGTTCGAACCCCGGGTGATGACGTCTTTTGCCGATCTTTTACAGCAAGTGCCTGCACGGGGAGCTGTAAGTATTAGTTAATCCACCTAATATCTCAGTCCATACAGTGGCGCGATGGCTCGGCGCACTGTACGAGCTGATGATCGAGACTCTCTTTTGCATCCCTGGTTCGAACCCCGGGTGATGACGTCTTTTGCCGATCTTTTACAGCAAGTGCCTGCACGGGGAGCTGTAAGTATTAGTTAATCCACCTAATATCTCAGTCCATACAGTGGCGCGATGGCTCGGCGCACTGTACGAGCTGATGATCGAGACTCTCTTTTGCATCCCTGGTTCGATTCCCGGGTGATGACGTCTTTTGCCGATCTTTTACAGCAAGTGCCTGCACGGGGAGCTGTAAGTATTAGTTAATCCACCTAATATCTCAGTCCATACAGTGGCGCGATGGCTCGGCGCACTGTACGAGCTGATGATCGAGACTCTCTTTTGCATCCCTGGTTCGAACCCCGGGTGATGACGTCTTTTGCCGATCTTTTACAGCAAGTGCCTGCACGGGGAGCTGTAAGTATTAGTTAATCCACCTAATATCTCAGTCCATACAGTGGCGCGATGGCTCGGCGCACTGTACGAGCTGATGATCGAGACTCTCTTTTGCATCCCTGGTTCGAACCCCGGGTGATGACGTCTTTTGCCGATCTTTTACAGCAAGTGCCTGCACGGGGAGCTGTAAGTATTAGTTAATCCACCTAATATCTCAGTCCATACAGTGGCGCGATGGCTCGGCGCACTGTACGAGCTGATGATCGAGACTCTCTTTTGCATCCCTGGTTCGAACCCCGGGTGATGACGTCTTTTGCCGATCTTTTACAGCAAGTGCCTGCACGGGGAGCTGTAAGTATTAGTTAATCCACCTAATATCTCAGTCCATACAGTGGCGCGATGGCTCGGCGCACTGTACGAGCTGATGATCGAGACTCTCTTTTGCATCCCTGGTTCGAACCCCGGGTGATGACGTCTTTTGCCGATCTTTTACAGCAAGTGCCTGCACGGGGAGCTGTAAGTATTAGTTAATCCACCTAATATCTCAGTCCATACAGTGGCGCGATGGCTCGGCGCACTGTACGAGCTGATGATCGAGACTCTCTTTTGCATCCCTGGTTCGAACCCCGGGTGATGACGTCTTTTGCCGATCTTTTACAGCAAGTGCCTGCACGGGGAGCTGTAAGTATTAGTTAATCCACCTAATATCTCAGTCCATACAGTGGCGCGATGGCTCGGCGCACTGTACGAGCTGATGATCGAGACTCTCTTTTGCATCCCTGGTTCGAACCCCGGGTGATGACGTCTTTTGCCGATCTTTTACAGCAAGTGCCTGCACGGGGAGCTGTAAGTATTAGTTAATCCACCTAATATCTCAGTCCATACAGTGGCGCGATGGCTCGGCGCACTGTACGAGCTGATGATCGAGACTCTCTTTTGCATCCCTGGTTCGAACCCCGGGTGATGACGTCTTTTGCCGATCTTTTACAGCAAGTGCCTGCACGGGGAGCTGTAAGTATTAGTTAATCCACCTAATATCTCAGTCCATACAGTGGCGCGATGGCTCGGCGCACTGTACGAGCTGATGATCGAGACTCTCTTTTGCATCCCTGGTTCGAACCCCGGGTGATGACGTCTTTTGCCGATCTTTTACAGCAAGTGCCTGCACGGGGAGCTGTAAGTATTAGTTAATCCACCTAATATCTCAGTCCATACAGTGGCGCGATGGCTCGGCGCACTGTACGAGCTGATGATCGAGACTCTCTTTTGCATCCCTGGTTCGAACCCCGGGTGATGACGTCTTTTGCCGATCTTTTACAGCAAGTGCCTGCACGGGGAGCTGTAAGTATTAGTTAATCCACCTAATATCTCAGTCCATACAGTGGCGCGATGGCTCGGCGCACTGTACGAGCTGATGATCGAGACTCTCTTTTGCATCCCTGGTTCGAACCCCGGGTGATGACGTCTTTTGCCGATCTTTTACAGCAAGTGCCTGCACGGGGAGCTGTAAGTATTAGTTAATCCACCTAATATCTCAGTCCATACAGTGGCGCGATGGCTCGGCGCACTGTACGAGCTGATGATCGAGACTCTCTTTTGCATCCCTGGTTCGAACCCCGGGTGATGACGTCTTTTGCCGATCTTTTACAGCAAGTGCCTGCACGGGGAGCTGTAAGTATTAGTTAATCCACCTAATATCTCAGTCCATACAGTGGCGCGATGGCTCGGCGCACTGTACGAGCTGATGATCGAGACTCTCTTTTGCATCCCTGGTTCGAACCCCGGGTGATGACGTCTTTTGCCGATCTTTTACAGCAAGTGCCTGCACGGGGAGCTGTAAGTATTAGTTAATCCACCTAATATCTCAGTCCATACAGTGGCGCGATGGCTCGGCGCACTGTACGAGCTGATGATCGAGACTCTCTTTTGCATCCCTGGTTCGAACCCCGGGTGATGACGTCTTTTGCCGATCTTTTACAGCAAGTGCCTGCACGGGGAGCTGTAAGTATTAGTTAATCCACCTAATATCTCAGTCCATACAGTGGCGCGATGGCTCGGCGCACTGTACGAGCTGATGATCGAGACTCTCTTTTGCATCCCTGGTTCGAACCCCGGGTGATGACGTCTTTTGCCGATCTTTTACAGCAAGTGCCTGCACGGGGAGCTGTAAGTATTAGTTAATCCACCTAATATCTCAGTCCATACAGTGGCGCGATGGCTCGGCGCACTGTACGAGCTGATGATCGAGACTCTCTTTTGCATCCCTGGTTCGAACCCCGGGTGATGACGTCTTTTGCCGATCTTTTACAGCAAGTGCCTGCACGGGGAGCTGTAAGTATTAGTTAATCCACCTAATATCTCAGTCCATACAGTGGCGCGATGGCTCGGCGCACTGTACGAGCTGATGATCGAGACTCTCTTTTGCATCCCTGGTTCGAACCCCGGGTGATGACGTCTTTTGCCGATCTTTTACAGCAAGTGCCTGCACGGGGAGCTGTAAGTATTAGTTAATCCACCTAATATCTCAGTCCATACAGTGGCGCGATGGCTCGGCGCACTGTACGAGCTGATGATCGAGACTCTCTTTTGCATCCCTGGTTCGAACCCCGGGTGATGACGTCTTTTGCCGATCTTTTACAGCAAGTGCCTGCACGGGGAGCTGTAAGTATTAGTTAATCCACCTAATATCTCAGTCCATACAGTGGCGCGATGGCTCGGCGCACTGTACGAGCTGATGATCGAGACTCTCTTTTGCATCCCTGGTTCGATTCCCGGGTGATGACGTCTTTTGCCGATCTTTTACAGCAAGTGCCTGCACGGGGAGCTGTAAGTATTAGTTAATCCACCTAATATCTCAGTCCATACAGTGGCGCGATGGCTCGGCGCACTGTACGAGCTGATGATCGAGACTCTCTTTTGCATCCCTGGTTCGAACCCCGGGTGATGACGTCTTTTGCCGATCTTTTACAGCAAGTGCCTGCACGGGGAGCTGTAAGTATTAGTTAATCCACCTAATATCTCAGTCCATACAGTGGCGCGATGGCTCGGCGCACTGTACGAGCTGATGATCGAGACTCTCTTTTGCATCCCTGGTTCGAACCCCGGGTGATGACGTCTTTTGCCGATCTTTTACAGCAAGTGCCTGCACGGGGAGCTGTAAGTATTAGTTAATCCACCTAATATCTCAGTCCATACAGTGGCGCGATGGCTCGGCGCACTGTACGAGCTGATGATCGAGACTCTCTTTTGCATCCCTGGTTCGAACCCCGGGTGATGACGTCTTTTGCCGATCTTTTACAGCAAGTGCCTGCACGGGGAGCTGTAAGTATTAGTTAATCCACCTAATATCTCAGTCCATACAGTGGCGCGATGGCTCGGCGCACTGTACGAGCTGATGATCGAGACTCTCTTTTGCATCCCTGGTTCGATTCCCCGGGTGATGACGTCTTTTGCCGATCTTTTACAGCAAGTGCCTGCACGGGGAGCTGTAAGTATTAGTTAATCCACCTAATATCTCAGTCCATACAGTGGCGCGATGGCTCGGCGCACTGTACGAGCTGATGATCGAGACTCTCTTTTGCATCCCTGGTTCGAACCCCGGGTGATGACGTCTTTTGCCGATCTTTTACAGCAAGTGCCTGCACGGGGAGCTGTAAGTATTAGTTAATCCACCTAATATCTCAGTCCATACAGTGGCGCGATGGCTCGGCGCACTGTACGAGCTGATGATCGAGACTCTCTTTTGCATCCCTGGTTCGAACCCCGGGTGATGACGTCTTTTGCCGATCTTTTACAGCAAGTGCCTGCACGGGGAGCTGTAAGTATTAGTTAATCCACCTAATATCTCAGTCCATACAGTGGCGCGATGGCTCGGCGCACTGTACGAGCTGATGATCGAGACTCTCTTTTGCATCCCTGGTTCGATTCCCCGGGTGATGACGTCTTTTGCCGATCTTTTACAGCAAGTGCCTGCACGGGGAGCTGTAAGTATTAGTTAATCCACCTAATATCTCAGTCCATACAGTGGCGCGATGGCTCGGCGCACTGTACGAGCTGATGATCGAGACTCTCTTTTGCATCCCTGGTTCGAACCCCGGGTGATGACGTCTTTTGCCGATCTTTTACAGCAAGTGCCTGCACGGGGAGCTGTAAGTATTAGTTAATCCACCTAATATCTCAGTCCATACAGTGGCGCGATGGCTCGGCGCACTGTACGAGCTGATGATCGAGACTCTCTTTTGCATCCCTGGTTCGATTCCCGGGTGATGACGTCTTTTGCCGATCTTTTACAGCAAGTGCCTGCACGGGGAGCTGTAAGTATTAGTTAATCCACCTAATATCTCAGTCCATACAGTGGCGCGATGGCTCGGCGCACTGTACGAGCTGATGATCGAGACTCTCTTTTGCATCCCTGGTTCGAACCCCGGGTGATGACGTCTTTTGCCGATCTTTTACAGCAAGTGCCTGCACGGGGAGCTGTAAGTATTAGTTAATCCACCTAATATCTCAGTCCATACAGTGGCGCGATGGCTCGGCGCACTGTACGAGCTGATGATCGAGACTCTCTTTTGCATCCCTGGTTCGAACCCCGGGTGATGACGTCTTTTGCCGATCTTTTACAGCAAGTGCCTGCACGGGGAGCTGTAAGTATTAGTTAATCCACCTAATATCTCAGTCCATACAGTGGCGCGATGGCTCGGCGCACTGTACGAGCTGATGATCGAGACTCTCTTTTGCATCCCTGGTTCGATTCCCCGGGTGATGACGTCTTTTGCCGATCTTTTACAGCAAGTGCCTGCACGGGGAGCTGTAAGTATTAGTTAATCCACCTAATATCTCAGTCCATACAGTGGCGCGATGGCTCGGCGCACTGTACGAGCTGATGATCGAGACTCTCTTTTGCATCCCTGGTTCGAACCCCGGGTGATGACGTCTTTTGCCGATCTTTTACAGCAAGTGCCTGCACGGGGAGCTGTAAGTATTAGTTAATCCACCTAATATCTCAGTCCATACAGTGGCGCGATGGCTCGGCGCACTGTACGAGCTGATGATCGAGACTCTCTTTTGCATCCCTGGTTCGAACCCCGGGTGATGACGTCTTTTGCCGATCTTTTACAGCAAGTGCCTGCACGGGGAGCTGTAAGTATTAGTTAATCCACCTAATATCTCAGTCCATACAGTGGCGCGATGGCTCGGCGCACTGTACGAGCTGATGATCGAGACTCTCTTTTGCATCCCTGGTTCGAACCCCGGGTGATGACGTCTTTTGCCGATCTTTTACAGCAAGTGCCTGCACGGGGAGCTGTAAGTATTAGTTAATCCACCTAATATCTCAGTCCATACAGTGGCGCGATGGCTCGGCGCACTGTACGAGCTGATGATCGAGACTCTCTTTTGCATCCCTGGTTCGATTCCCCGGGTGATGACGTCTTTTGCCGATCTTTTACAGCAAGTGCCTGCACGGGGAGCTGTAAGTATTAGTTAATCCACCTAATATCTCAGTCCATACAGTGGCGCGATGGCTCGGCGCACTGTACGAGCTGACGATCGAGACTCTCTTTTGCATCCCTGGTTCGAACCCCGGGTGATGACGTCTTTTGCCGATCTTTTACAGCAAGTGCCTGCACGGGGAGCTGTAAGTATTAGTTAATCCACCTAATATCTCAGTCCATACAGTGGCGCGATGGCTCGGCGCACTGTACGAGCTGACGATCGAGACTCTCTTTTGCATCCCTGGTTCGAACCCCGGGTGATGACGTCTTTTGCCGATCTTTTACAGCAAGTGCCTGCACGGGGAGCTGTAAGTATTAGTTAATCCACCTAATATCTCAGTCCATACAGTGGCGCGATGGCTCGGCGCACTGTACGAGCTGACGATCGAGACTCTCTTTTGCATCCCTGGTTCGAACCCCGGGTGATGACGTCTTTTGCCGATCTTTTACAGCAAGTGCCTGCACGGGGAGCTGTAAGTATTAGTTAATCCACCTAATATCTCAGTCCATACAGTGGCGCGATGGCTCGGCGCACTGTACGAGCTGACGATCGAGACTCTCTTTTGCATCCCTGGTTCGAACCCCGGGTGATGACGTCGTTTGCCGATCTTTTACAGCAAGTGCCTGCACGGGGAGCTGTAAGTATTAGTTAATCCACCTAATATCTCAGTCCATACAGTGGCGCGATGGCTCGGCGCACTGTACGAGCTGACGATCGAGACTCTCTTTTGCATCCCTGGTTCGAACCCCGGGTGATGACGTCTTTTGCCGATCTTTTACAGCAAGTGCCTGCACGGGGAGCTGTAAGTATTAGTTAATCCACCTAATATCTCAGTCCATACAGTGGCGCGATGGCTCGGCGCACTGTACGAGCTGACGATCGAGACTCTCTTTTGCATCCCTGGTTCGAACCCCGGGTGATGACGTCTTTTGCCGATCTTTTACAGCAAGTGCCTGCACGGGGAGCTGTAAGTATTAGTTAATCCACCTAATATCTCAGTCCATACAGTGGCGCGATGGCTCGGCGCACTGTACGAGCTGACGATCGAGACTCTCTTTTGCATCCCTGGTTCGAACCCCGGGTGATGACGTCTTTTGCCGATCTTTTACAGCAAGTGCCTGCACGGGGAGCTGTAAGTATTAGTTAATCCACCTAATATCTCAGTCCATACAGTGGCGCGATGGCTCGGCGCACTGTACGAGCTGACGATCGAGACTCTCTTTTGCATCCCTGGTTCGAACCCCGGGTGATGACGTCTTTTGCCGATCTTTTACAGCAAGTGCCTGCACGGGGAGCTGTAAGTATTAGTTAATCCACCTAATATCTCAGTCCATACAGTGGCGCGATGGCTCGGCGCACTGTACGAGCTGACGATCGAGACTCTCTTTTGCATCCCTGGTTTGAACCCCGGGTGATGACGTCTTTTGCCGATCTTTTACAGCAAGTGCCTGCACGGGGAGCTGTAAGTATTAGTTAATCCACCTAATATCTCAGTCCATACAGTGGCGCGATGGCTCGGCGCACTGTACGAGCTGACGATCGAGACTCTCTTTTGCATCCCTGGTTCGAACCCCGGGTGATGACGTCTTTTGCCGATCTTTTACAGCAAGTGCCTGCACGGGGAGCTGTAAGTATTAGTTAATCCACCTAATATCTCAGTCCATACAGTGGCGCGATGGCTCGGCGCACTGTACGAGCTGACGATCGAGACTCTCTTTTGCATCCCTGGTTCGAACCCCGGGTGATGACGTCTTTTGCCGATCTTTTACAGCAAGTGCCTGCACGGGGAGCTGTAAGTATTAGTTAATCCACCTAATATCTCAGTCCATACAGTGGCGCGATGGCTCGGCGCACTGTACGAGCTGATGATCGAGACTCTCTTTTGCATCCCTGGTTCGAACCCCGGGTGATGACGTCTTTTGCCGATCTTTTACAGCAAGTGCCTGCACGGGGAGCTGTAAGTATTAGTTAATCCACCTAATATCTCAGTCCATACAGTGGCGCGATGGCTCGGCGCACTGTACGAGCTGATGATCGAGACTCTCTTTTGCATCCCTGGTTCGAACCCCGGGTGATGACGTCTTTTGCCGATCTTTTACAGCAAGTGCCTGCACGGGGAGCTGTAAGTATTAGTTAATCCACCTAATATCTCAGTCCATACAGTGGCGCGATGGCTCGGCGCACTGTACGAGCTGATGATCGAGACTCTCTTTTGCATCCCTGGTTCGAACCCCGGGTGATGACGTCTTTTGCCGATCTTTTACAGCAAGTGCCTGCACGGGGAGCTGTAAGTATTAGTTAATCCACCTAATATCTCAGTCCATACAGTGGCGCGATGGCTCGGCGCACTGTACGAGCTGATGATCGAGACTCTCTTTTGCATCCCTGGTTCGAACCCCGGGTGATGACGTCTTTTGCCGATCTTTTACAGCAAGTGCCTGCACGGGGAGCTGTAAGTATTAGTTAATCCACCTAATATCTCAGTCCATACAGTGGCGCGATGGCTCGGCGCACTGTACGAGCTGATGATCGAGACTCTCTTTTGCATCCCTGGTTCGAACCCCGGGTGATGACGTCTTTTGCCGATCTTTTACAGCAAGTGCCTGCACGGGGAGCTGTAAGTATTAGTTAATCCACCTAATATCTCAGTCCATACAGTGGCGCGATGGCTCGGCGCACTGTACGAGCTGATGATCGAGACTCTCTTTTGCATCCCTGGTTCGAACCCCGGGTGATGACGTCTTTTGCCGATCTTTTACAGCAAGTGCCTGCACGGGGAGCTGTAAGTATTAGTTAATCCACCTAATATCTCAGTCCATACAGTGGCGCGATGGCTCGGCGCACTGTACGAGCTGATGATCGAGACTCTCTTTTGCATCCCTGGTTCGAACCCCGGGTGATGACGTCTTTTGCCGATCTTTTACAGCAAGTGCCTGCACGGGGAGCTGTAAGTATTTGTTAATCCACCTAATATCTCAGTCCATACAGTGGCGCGATGGCTCGGCGCACTGTACGAGCTGATGATCGAGACTCTCTTTTGCATCCCTGGTTCGAACCCCGGGTGATGACGTCTTTTGCCGATCTTTTACAGCAAGTGCCTGCACGGGGAGCTGTAAGTATTAGTTAATCCACCTAATATCTCAGTCCATACAGTGGCGCGATGGCTCGGCGCACTGTACGAGCTGATGATCGAGACTCTCTTTTGCATCCCTGGTTCGAACCCCGGGTGATGACGTCTTTTGCCGATCTTTTACAGCAAGTGCCTGCACGGGGAGCTGTAAGTATTAGTTAATCCACCTAATATCTCAGTCCATACAGTGGCGCGATGGCTCGGCGCACTGTACGAGCTGATGATCGAGACTCTCTTTTGCATCCCTGGTTCGAACCCCGGGTGATGACGTCTTTTGCCGATCTTTTACAGCAAGTGCCTGCACGGGGAGCTGTAAGTATTAGTTAATCCACCTAATATCTCAGTCCATACAGTGGCGCGATGGCTCGGCGCACTGTACGAGCTGATGATCGAGACTCTCTTTTGCATCCCTGGTTCGATTCCCCGGGTGATGACGTCTTTTGCCGATCTTTTACAGCAAGTGCCTGCACGGGGAGCTGTAAGTATTAGTTAATCCACCTAATATCTCAGTCCATACAGTGGCGCGATGGCTCGGCGCACTGTACGAGCTGATGATCGAGACTCTCTTTTGCATCCCTGGTTCGAACCCCGGGTGATGACGTCTTTTGCCGATCTTTTACAGCAAGTGCCTGCACGGGGAGCTGTAAGTATTAGTTAATCCACCTAATATCTCAGTCCATACAGTGGCGCGATGGCTCGGCGCACTGTACGAGCTGATGATCGAGACTCTCTTTTGCATCCCTGGTTCGAACCCCGGGTGATGACGTCTTTTGCCGATCTTTTACAGCAAGTGCCTGCACGGGGAGCTGTAAGTATTAGTTAATCCACCTAATATCTCAGTCCATACAGTGGCGCGATGGCTCGGCGCACTGTACGAGCTGATGATCGAGACTCTCTTTTGCATCCCTGGTTCGAACCCCGGGTGATGACGTCTTTTGCCGATCTTTTACAGCAAGTGCCTGCACGGGGAGCTGTAAGTATTAGTTAATCCACCTAATATCTCAGTCCATACAGTGGCGCGATGGCTCGGCGCACTGTACGAGCTGATGATCGAGACTCTCTTTTGCATCCCTGGTTCGAACCCCGGGTGATGACGTCTTTTGCCGATCTTTTACAGCAAGTGCCTGCACGGGGAGCTGTAAGTATTAGTTAATCCACCTAATATCTCAGTCCATACAGTGGCGCGATGGCTCGGCGCACTGTACGAGCTGATGATCGAGACTCTCTTTTGCATCCCTGGTTCGAACCCCGGGTGATGACGTCTTTTGCCGATCTTTTACAGCAAGTGCCTGCACGGGGAGCTGTAAGTATTAGTTAATCCACCTAATATCTCAGTCCATACAGTGGCGCGATGGCTCGGCGCACTGTACGAGCTGATGATCGAGACTCTCTTTTGCATCCCTGGTTCGAACCCCGGGTGATGACGTCTTTTGCCGATCTTTTACAGCAAGTGCCTGCACGGGGAGCTGTAAGTATTAGTTAATCCACCTAATATCTCAGTCCATACAGTGGCGCGATGGCTCGGCGCACTGTACGAGCTGATGATCGAGACTCTCTTTTGCATCCCTGGTTCGAACCCCGGGTGATGACGTCTTTTGCCGATCTTTTACAGCAAGTGCCTGCACGGGGAGCTGTAAGTATTAGTTAATCCACCTAATATCTCAGTCCATACAGTGGCGCGATGGCTCGGCGCACTGTACGAGCTGATGATCGAGACTCTCTTTTGCATCCCTGGTTCGAACCCCGGGTGATGACGTCTTTTGCCGATCTTTTACAGCAAGTGCCTGCACGGGGAGCTGTAAGTATTAGTTAATCCACCTAATATCTCAGTCCATACAGTGGCGCGATGGCTCGGCGCACTGTACGAGCTGATGATCGAGACTCTCTTTTGCATCCCTGGTTCGAACCCCGGGTGATGACGTCTTTTGCCGATCTTTTACAGCAAGTGCCTGCACGGGGAGCTGTAAGTATTAGTTAATCCACCTAATATCTCAGTCCATACAGTGGCGCGATGGCTCGGCGCACTGTACGAGCTGATGATCGAGACTCTCTTTTGCATCCCTGGTTCGAACCCCGGGTGATGACGTCTTTTGCCGATCTTTTACAGCAAGTGCCTGCACGGGGAGCTGTAAGTATTAGTTAATCCACCTAATATCTCAGTCCATACAGTGGCGCGATGGCTCGGCGCACTGTACGAGCTGATGATCGAGACTCTCTTTTGCATCCCTGGTTCGATTCCCCGGGTGATGACGTCTTTTGCCGATCTTTTACAGCAAGTGCCTGCACGGGGAGCTGTAAGTATTAGTTAATCCACCTAATATCTCAGTCCATACAGTGGCGCGATGGCTCGGCGCACTGTACGAGCTGATGATCGAGACTCTCTTTTGCATCCCTGGTTCGATTCCCCGGGTGATGACGTCTTTTGCCGATCTTTTACAGCAAGTGCCTGCACGGGGAGCTGTAAGTATTAGTTAATCCACCTAATATCTCAGTCCATACAGTGGCGCGATGGCTCGGCGCACTGTACGAGCTGATGATCGAGACTCTCTTTTGCATCCCTGGTTCGAACCCCGGGTGATGACGTCTTTTGCCGATCTTTTACAGCAAGTGCCTGCACGGGGAGCTGTAAGTATTAGTTAATCCACCTAATATCTCAGTCCATACAGTGGCGCGATGGCTCGGCGCACTGTACGAGCTGATGATCGAGACTCTCTTTTGCATCCCTGGTTCGAACCCCGGGTGATGACGTCTTTTGCCGATCTTTTACAGCAAGTGCCTGCACGGGGAGCTGTAAGTATTAGTTAATCCACCTAATATCTCAGTCCATACAGTGGCGCGATGGCTCGGCGCACTGTACGAGCTGATGATCGAGACTCTCTTTTGCATCCCTGGTTCGAACCCCGGGTGATGACGTCTTTTGCCGATCTTTTACAGCAAGTGCCTGCACGGGGAGCTGTAAGTATTAGTTAATCCACCTAATATCTCAGTCCATACAGTGGCGCGATGGCTCGGCGCACTGTACGAGCTGATGATCGAGACTCTCTTTTGCATCCCTGGTTCGATTCCCCGGGTGATGACGTCTTTTGCCGATCTTTTACAGCAAGTGCCTGCACGGGGAGCTGTAAGTATTAGTTAATCCACCTAATATCTCAGTCCATACAGTGGCGCGATGGCTCGGCGCACTGTACGAGCTGATGATCGAGACTCTCTTTTGCATCCCTGGTTCGAACCCCGGGTGATGACGTCTTTTGCCGATCTTTTACAGCAAGTGCCTGCACGGGGAGCTGTAAGTATTAGTTAATCCACCTAATATCTCAGTCCATACAGTGGCGCGATGGCTCGGCGCACTGTACGAGCTGATGATCGAGACTCTCTTTTGCATCCCTGGTTCGAACCCCGGGTGATGACGTCTTTTGCCGATCTTTTACAGCAAGTGCCTGCACGGGGAGCTGTAAGTATTAGTTAATCCACCTAATATCTCAGTCCATACAGTGGCGCGATGGCTCGGCGCACTGTACGAGCTGATGATCGAGACTCTCTTTTGCATCCCTGGTTCGAACCCCGGGTGATGACGTCTTTTGCCGATCTTTTACAGCAAGTGCCTGCACGGGGAGCTGTAAGTATTAGTTAATCCACCTAATATCTCAGTCCATACAGTGGCGCGATGGCTCGGCGCACTGTACGAGCTGATGATCGAGACTCTCTTTTGCATCCCTGGTTCGATTCCCCGGGTGATGACGTCTTTTGCCGATCTTTTACAGCAAGTGCCTGCACGGGGAGCTGTAAGTATTAGTTAATCCACCTAATATCTCAGTCCATACAGTGGCGCGATGGCTCGGCGCACTGTACGAGCTGATGATCGAGACTCTCTTTTGCATCCCTGGTTCGAACCCCGGGTGATGACGTCTTTTGCCGATCTTTTACAGCAAGTGCCTGCACGGGGAGCTGTAAGTATTAGTTAATCCACCTAATATCTCAGTCCATACAGTGGCGCGATGGCTCGGCGCACTGTACGAGCTGATGATCGAGACTCTCTTTTGCATCCCTGGTTCGAACCCCGGGTGATGACGTCTTTTGCCGATCTTTTACAGCAAGTGCCTGCACGGGGAGCTGTAAGTATTAGTTAATCCACCTAATATCTCAGTCCATACAGTGGCGCGATGGCTCGGCGCACTGTACGAGCTGATGATCGAGACTCTCTTTTGCATCCCTGGTTCGAACCCCGGGTGATGACGTCTTTTGCCGATCTTTTACAGCAAGTGCCTGCACGGGGAGCTGTAAGTATTAGTTAATCCACCTAATATCTCAGTCCATACAGTGGCGCGATGGCTCGGCGCACTGTACGAGCTGATGATCGAGACTCTCTTTTGCATCCCTGGTTCGAACCCCGGGTGATGACGTCTTTTGCCGATCTTTTACAGCAAGTGCCTGCACGGGGAGCTGTAAGTATTAGTTAATCCACCTAATATCTCAGTCCATACAGTGGCGCGATGGCTCGGCGCACTGTACGAGCTGATGATCGAGACTCTCTTTTGCATCCCTGGTTCGAACCCCGGGTGATGACGTCTTTTGCCGATCTTTTACAGCAAGTGCCTGCACGGGGAGCTGTAAGTATTAGTTAATCCACCTAATATCTCAGTCCATACAGTGGCGCGATGGCTCGGCGCACTGTACGAGCTGATGATCGAGACTCTCTTTTGCATCCCTGGTTCGAACCCCGGGTGATGACGTCTTTTGCCGATCTTTTACAGCAAGTGCCTGCACGGGGAGCTGTAAGTATTAGTTAATCCACCTAATATCTCAGTCCATACAGTGGCGCGATGGCTCGGCGCACTGTACGAGCTGATGATCGAGACTCTCTTTTGCATCCCTGGTTCGAACCCCGGGTGATGACGTCTTTTGCCGATCTTTTACAGCAAGTGCCTGCACGGGGAGCTGTAAGTATTAGTTAATCCACCTAATATCTCAGTCCATACAGTGGCGCGATGGCTCGGCGCACTGTACGAGCTGATGATCGAGACTCTCTTTTGCATCCCTGGTTCGATTCCCCGGGTGATGACGTCTTTTGCCGATCTTTTACAGCAAGTGCCTGCACGGGGAGCTGTAAGTATTAGTTAATCCACCTAATATCTCAGTCCATACAGTGGCGCGATGGCTCGGCGCACTGTACGAGCTGATGATCGAGACTCTCTTTTGCATCCCTGGTTCGATTCCCCGGGTGATGACGTCTTTTGCCGATCTTTTACAGCAAGTGCCTGCACGGGGAGCTGTAAGTATTAGTTAATCCACCTAATATCTCAGTCCATACAGTGGCGCGATGGCTCGGCGCACTGTACGAGCTGATGATCGAGACTCTCTTTTGCATCCCTGGTTCGAACCCCGGGTGATGACGTCTTTTGCCGATCTTTTACAGCAAGTGCCTGCACGGGGAGCTGTAAGTATTAGTTAATCCACCTAATATCTCAGTCCATACAGTGGCGCGATGGCTCGGCGCACTGTACGAGCTGATGATCGAGACTCTCTTTTGCATCCCTGGTTCGATTCCCCGGGTGATGACGTCTTTTGCCGATCTTTTACAGCAAGTGCCTGCACGGGGAGCTGTAAGTATTAGTTAATCCACCTAATATCTCAGTCCATACAGTGGCGCGATGGCTCGGCGCACTGTACGAGCTGATGATCGAGACTCTCTTTTGCATCCCTGGTTCGATTCCCCGGGTGATGACGTCTTTTGCCGATCTTTTACAGCAAGTGCCTGCACGGGGAGCTGTAAGTATTAGTTAATCCACCTAATATCTCAGTCCATACAGTGGCGCGATGGCTCGGCGCACTGTACGAGCTGATGATCGAGACTCTCTTTTGCATCCCTGGTTCGAACCCCGGGTGATGACGTCTTTTGCCGATCTTTTACAGCAAGTGCCTGCACGGGGAGCTGTAAGTATTAGTTAATCCACCTAATATCTCAGTCCATACAGTGGCGCGATGGCTCGGCGCACTGTACGAGCTGATGATCGAGACTCTCTTTTGCATCCCTGGTTCGAACCCCGGGTGATGACGTCTTTTGCCGATCTTTTACAGCAAGTGCCTGCACGGGGAGCTGTAAGTATTAGTTAATCCACCTAATATCTCAGTCCATACAGTGGCGCGATGGCTCGGCGCACTGTACGAGCTGATGATCGAGACTCTCTTTTGCATCCCTGGTTCGAACCCCGGGTGATGACGTCTTTTGAGGATCTTTTACAGCAAGTGCCTGCACGGGGAGCTGTAAGTATTAGTTAATCCACCTAATATCTCAGTCCATACAGTGGCGCGATGGCTCGGCGCACTGTACGAGCTGATGATCGAGACTCTCTTTTGCATCCCTGGTTCGAACCCCGGGTGATGACGTCTTTTGCCGATCTTTTACAGCAAGTGCCTGCACGGGGAGCTGTAAGTATTAGTTAATCCACCTAATATCTCAGTCCATACAGTGGCGCGATGGCTCGGCGCACTGTACGAGCTGATGATCGAGACTCTCTTTTGCATCCCTGGTTCGATTCCCCGGGTGATGACGTCTTTTGCCGATCTTTTACAGCAAGTGCCTGCACGGGGAGCTGTAAGTATTAGTTAATCCACCTAATATCTCAGTCCATACAGTGGCGCGATGGCTCGGCGCACTGTACGAGCTGATGATCGAGACTCTCTTTTGCATCCCTGGTTCGAACCCCGGGTGATGACGTCTTTTGCCGATCTTTTACAGCAAGTGCCTGCACGGGGAGCTGTAAGTATTAGTTAATCCACCTAATATCTCAGTCCATACAGTGGCGCGATGGCTCGGCGCACTGTACGAGCTGATGATCGAGACTCTCTTTTGCATCCCTGGTTCGAACCCCGGGTGATGACGTCTTTTGCCGATCTTTTACAGCAAGTGCCTGCACGGGGAGCTGTAAGTATTAGTTAATCCACCTAATATCTCAGTCCATACAGTGGCGCGATGGCTCGGCGCACTGTACGAGCTGATGATCGAGACTCTCTTTTGCATCCCTGGTTCGAACCCCGGGTGATGACGTCTTTTGCCGATCTTTTACAGCAAGTGCCTGCACGGGGAGCTGTAAGTATTAGTTAATCCACCTAATATCTCAGTCCATACAGTGGCGCGATGGCTCGGCGCACTGTACGAGCTGATGATCGAGACTCTCTTTTGCATCCCTGGTTCGAACCCCGGGTGATGACGTCTTTTGCCGATCTTTTACAGCAAGTGCCTGCACGGGGAGCTGTAAGTATTAGTTAATCCACCTAATATCTCAGTCCATACAGTGGCGCGATGGCTCGGCGCACTGTACGAGCTGATGATCGAGACTCTCTTTTGCATCCCTGGTTCGAACCCCGGGTGATGACGTCTTTTGCCGATCTTTTACAGCAAGTGCCTGCACGGGGAGCTGTAAGTGTATCCACCTAATATCGTCAGTCCTTACAGTGGCGCGATGGCCTCGGCGCACTGTACGAGCTGATGATCGAGACTCTCTTTTGCTTCCCTGGTTCGAACCCCGGGTGATGGACGTCTTTTGCCGATCTTTTACAGCACAGTGCCTGCACGGGGAGCTGTAAAGTATTAGTTAATCCACCTAATATCTCAGTCCATACAGTGGCGCGATGGCTCGGCGCACTGTACGAGCTGATGATCGAGACTCTCTTTGCATCCCTGGTTCGAACCCCGGGTGATGACGTCTTTGGCCGATCTTTTACAGCAAGTGCCTGCACGGGGAGCTGTAAGTATTAGTTAATCCACCTAATATCTCAGTCCATACAGTGGCGCGATGGCTCGGCGCACTGTACGAGCTGATGATCGAGACTCTCTTTTGCATCCCTGGTTCGAACCCCGGGTGATGACGTCTTTTGCCGATCTTTTACAGCAAGTGCCTGCACGGGGAGCTGTAAGTATTAGTTAATCCACCTAATATCTCAGTCCATACAGTGGCGCGATGGCTCGGCGCACTGTACGAGCTGAAGATCGAGACTCTCTTTTGCATCCCTGGTTCGAACCCCGGGTGATGACGTCTTTTGCCGATCTTTTACAGCAAGTGCCTGCACGGGGAGCTGTAAGTATTAGTTAATCCACCTAATATCTCAGTCCATACAGTGGCGCGATGGCTCGGCGCACTGTACGAGCTGATGATCGAGACTCTCTTTGCATCCCTGGTTCGAACCCCGGGTGATGACGTCTTTTGCGATCTTTTACAGCAAGTGCCTGCACGGGGAGCTGTAAGTATTAGTTAATCCACCTAATATCTCAGTCCATACAGTGGCGCGATGGCTCGGCGCACTGTACGAGCTGATGATCGAGACTCTCTTTTGCATCCCTGAGTTCGAACCCCGGGTGATGACGTCTTTTGCCGATCTTTTACAGCAAGTGCCTGCACGGGGAGCTGTAAGTATTAGTTAATCCACCTAATATCTCAGTCCATACAGTGGCGCGATGGCTCGGCGCACTGTACGAGCTGATGATCGGCGAACTCTCTTTTGCATCCTGGTTCGAACCCCGGGTGATGACGTCTTTTGCCGATCTTTTACAGCAAGTGCCTGCACGGGGAGCTGTAAGTATTAGTTAATCCACCTAATATCTCAGTCCATACAGTGGCGCGATGGCTCGGCGCACTGTACGAGCTGATGATCGAGACTCTCTTTTGCATCCCTGGTTCGAACCCCGGGTGATGACGTCTTTTGCCGATCTTTTACAGCAAGTGCCTGCACGGGGAGCTGTAAGTATAGTTAATCCACCTAATATCTCAGTCCATACAGTGGCGCGATGGCTCGGCGCCACTGTACGAGCTGATGATCGAGACTCTCTTTTGCATCCCTGGTTCGAACCCCGGGTGATGACGTCTTTTGCCGATCTTTTACAGCAAGTGCCTGCACGGGGAGCTGTAAGTATTAGTTAATCCACCTAATATCTCAGTCCATACAGTGGCGCGATGGCTCGGCGCACTGTACGAGCTGACGATCGAGACTCTCTTTTGCATCCCTGGTTCGAACCCCGGGTGATGACGTCTTTTGCCGATCTTTTACAGCAAGTGCCTGCACGGGGAGCTGTAAGTATTAGTTAATCCACCTAATATCTCAGTCCATACAGTGGCGCGATGGCTCGGCGCACTGTACGAGCTGACGATCGAGACTCTCTTTTGCATCCCTGGTTCGAACCCCGGGTGATGACGTCTTTTGCCGATCTTTTACAGCAAGTGCCTGCACGGGGAGCTGTAAGTATTAGTTAATCCACCTAATATCTCAGTCCATACAGTGGCGCGATGGCTCGGCGCACTGTACGAGCTGACGATCGAGACTCTCTTTTGCATCCCTGGTTCGAACCCCGGGTGACTGACGTCTTTTGCCGATCTTTTACCAGCAAGTGCCTGCACGGGGAGCTGTAAGTATTAGTTAATCCACCTAATATCTCAGTCCATACAGTGGCGCGCGATGGCTCGGCGCACTGTACGAGCTGACGATCGAGACTCTCTTTTGCATCCCTGGTCGAACCCCGGGTGATGACGTCTTTTGCCGATCTTTTACAGCAAGTGCCTGCACGGGGAGCTGTAAGTATTAGTTAATCCACCTAATATCTCAGTCCATACAGTGGCGCGATGGCTCGGCGCACTGTACGAGCTGACGATCGAGACTCTCTTTTGCATCCCTGGTTCGAACCCCGGGTGATGACGTCTTTTGCCGATCTTTTACAGCAAGTGCCTGCACGGGGAGCTGTAAGTATTAGTTAATCCACCTAATATCTCAGTCCATACAGTGGCGCGCGATGGCTCGGCGCACTGTACGAGCTGACGATCGAGACTCTCTTTTGCATCCCTGGTTCGAACCCCGGGTGATGACGTCTTTTGCCGATCTTTTACAGCAAGTGCCTGCACGGGAGCTGTAAGTATTAGTTAATCCACCTAATATCTCAGTCCATACAGTGGCGCGATGGCTCGGCGCACTGTACGAGCTGACGATCGAGACTCTCTTTTGCATCCCTGGTTCGAACCCGGTGATGACGTCTTTTGCCGATCTTTTACTGCAAGTGCCTGCACGGGGAGCTGTAAGTATTAGTTAATCCACCTAATATCTCAGTCCATTACAGTGCGCGATGGCTCGGCGCACTGTACGAGCTGACGATCGAGACTCTCTTTTGCATCCCCTGGTTCGAACCCCGGGTGATGACGTCTTTTGCCGATCTTTTACAGCAAGTGCCTGCACGGGGAGCTGTAAGTATTAGTTAATCCACCTAATATCTCAGTCCATACAGTGGCGCGATGGCTCGGCGCACTGTACGAGCTGACGATCGAGACTCTCTTTTGCATCCCTGGTTCGAACCCCGGGTGATGACGTCTTTTGCCGATCTTTTACAGCAAGTGCCTGCACGGGGAGCTGTAAGTATTAGTTTAATCCACCTAATATCTCAGTCCATACAGTGGCGCGATGGCTCGGCGCACTGTACGAGCTGACGATCGAGACTCTCTTTTGCATCCCTGGTTCGAACCCCGGGTGATGACGTCTTTTGCCGATCTTTTACAGCAAGTGCCTGCACGGGGAGCTGTAAGTATTAGTTAATCCACCTAATATCTCAGTCCATACAGTGGCGCGATGGCTCGGCGCACTGTACGAGCTGACGATCGAGACTCTCTTTGCATCCCTGGTTCGAACCCCGGGTGATGACGTCTTTTGCCGATCTTTTACAGCAAGTGCCTGCACGGGGAGCTGTAAGTATTAGTTAATCCACCTAATATCTCAGTCCATACAGTGGCGCGATGGCTCGGCGCACTGTACGAGCTGACGATCGAGACTCTCTTTTGCATCCCTGGTTCGAACCCCGGGTGATGACGTCTTTTGCCGATCTTTTACAGCAAGTGCCTGCACGGGGAGCTGTAAGTATTAGTTAATCCACCTAATATCTCAGTCCATACAGTGGCGCGATGGCTCGGCGCACTGTACGAGCTGACGATCGAGACTCTCTTTTGCATCCTGGTTCGAACCCCGGTGGATGACGTCTTTTGCCGATCTTTTACAGCAAGTGCCTGCACGGGGAGCTGTAAGTATTAGTTAATCCACCTAATATCTCAGTCCATACAGTGCGCGATGGCTCGGCGCACTGTACGAGCTGACGATCGAGACTCTCTTTTGCATCCCTGGTTCGAACCCCGGGTGATGACGTCTTTTGCCGATCTTTTACAGCAAGTGCCTGCACGGGGAGCTGTAAGTATTAGTTAATCCACCTAATATCTCAGTCCATACAGTGGCGCGATGGCTCGGCGCACTGGTACGAGCTGACGATCGAGACTCTCTTTTGCATCCCTGGTTCGAACCCCGGGTGATGACGTCTTTTGCCGATCTTTTACAGCAAGTGCCTGCACGGGGAGCTGTAAGTATTAGTTAATCCACCTAATATCGCAGTCCATACAGAGGCGCGATGGCTCGGCGCACTGTACGAGCTGACGATCGAGACTCTCTTTGCATCCCTGGTTCGAACCCCGGGTGATGACGTCTTTTGCCGATCTTTTACAGGCAAGTGCCCTGCACGGGGAGCTGTAAGTATTAGTTACATCCACCTAATATCTCAGTCCATACAGTGGCGCGATGGCTCGGCGCACTGTACGAGCTGACGATCGAGACTCTCTTTTTGCATCCCTGGTTCGAACCCCCGGGTGATGACGTCTTTTGCCGATCTTTTACAGCAAGTGCCTGCACGGGGAGCTGGTAAGTATTAGTTAATCCACCTAATATCTCAGTCCATACAGTGGCGCGATGGCTCGGCGCACTGTACGAGCTGACGATCGAGACTCTCTTTTGCATCCCTGGTTCGAACCCCGGGTGATGACGTCTTTTGCCGATCTTTTACAGCAAGTGCCTGCACGGGGAGCTGTAAGTATTAGTTAATCCACCTAATATCTCAGTCCATACAGTGGCGCGATGGCTCGGCGCACTGTACGAGCTGACGATCGAGACTCTCTTTTGCATCCTGGTTCGAACCCCGGGTGATGACGTCTTTTGCCGATCTTTTACAGCAAGTGCCTGCACGGGGAGCTGTAAGTATTAGTTAATCCACCTAATATCTCAGTCCATACAGTGGCGCGATGGCTCGGCGCACTGTACGAGCTGACGATCGAGACTCTCTTTTGCATCCCTGGTTCGAACCCCGGGTGATGACGTCTTTTGCCGATCTTTTACAGCAAGTGCCTGCACGGGAGCTGTAAGTATTAGTTAATCCACCTAATATCTCAGTCCATACAGTGGCGCGATGGCTCGGCGCACTGTACGAGCTGACGATCGAGACTCTCTTTTGCATCCCTGGTTCGAACCCCGGGTGACTGACGTCTTTTGCCCGATCTTTTACAGCAAGTGCCTGCACGGGGAGCTGTAAGTATTAGTTAATCCACCTAATATCTCAGTCCATACAGTGGCGCGATGGCTCGGCGCACTGTACCGAGCTGACGATCGAGACTCTCTTTTGCATCCCTGGTTCGAACCCCGGGTGATGACGTCTTTTGCCGATCTTTTACAGCAAGTGCCTGCACGGGGAGCTGTAAGTATTAGTTAATCCACCTAATATCTCAGTCCATACAGTGGCGCGATGGCTCGGCGCACTGTACGAGCTGACGATCGAGACTCTCTTTTGCATCCCTGGTTCGAACCCCGGGTGATGACGTCTTTTGCCGATCTTTTACAGCAAGTGCCTGCACGGGGAGCTGTAAGTATTAGTTAATCCACCTAATATCTCAGTCCATACAGTGGCGCGATGGCTCGGCGCACTGTACGAGCTGATGATCGAGACTCTCTTTTGCATCCCTGGTTCGAACCCCGGGTGATGACGTCTTTTGCCGATCTTTTACAGCAAGTGCCTGCACGGGGAGCTGTAAGTATTAGTTAATCCACCTAATATCTCAGTCCATACAGTGGCGCGATGGCTCGGCGCACTGTACGAGCTGATGATCGAGACTCTCTTTTGCATCCCTGGTTCGAACCCCGGGTGATGACGTCTTTTGCCGATCTTTTACAGCAAGTGCCTGCACGGGAGCTGTAAGTATTAGTTAATCCACCTAATATCTCAGTCCATACAGTGGCGCGATGGCTCGGCGCACTGTACGAGCTGATGATCGAGACTCTCTTTTGCATCCCTGGTTCGAACCCCGGGTGATGACGTCTTTTGCCGATCTTTTACAGCAAGTGCCTGCACGGGGAGCTGTAAGTATTAGTTAATCCACCTAATATCTCAGTCCATACAGTGGCGCGATGGCTCGGCGCACTGTACGAGCTGATGATCGAGACTCTCTTTTGCATCCCTGGTTCGAACCCCGGGTGATGACGTCTTTTGCCGATCTTTTACAGCAAGTGCCTGCACGGGGAGCTGTAAGTATTAGTTAATCCACCTAATATCTCAGTCCATACAGTGGCGCGATGGCTCGGCGCACTGTACGAGCTGATGATCGAGACTCTCTTTTGCATCCCTGGTTCGAACCCCGGGTGATGACGTCTTTTGCCGATCTTTTACAGCAAGTGCCTGCACGGGGAGCTGTAAGTATTAGTTAATCCACCTAATATCTCAGTCCATACAGTGGCGCGATGGCTCGGCGCACTGTACGAGCTGATGATCGAGACTCTCTTTTGCATCCCTGGTTCGAACCCCGGGTGATGACGTCTTTTGCCGATCTTTTACAGCAAGTGCCTGCACGGGGAGCTGTAAGTATTAGTTAATCCACCTAATATCTCAGTCCATACAGTGGCGCGATGGCTCGGCGCACTGTACGAGCTGATGATCGAGACTCTCTTTTGCATCCCTGGTTCGAACCCCGGGTGATGACGTCTTTTGCCGATCTTTTACAGCAAGTGCCTGCACGGGGAGCTGTAAGTATTAGTTAATCCACCTAATATCTCAGTCCATACAGTGGCGCGATGGCTCGGCGCACTGTACGAGCTGATGATCGAGACTCTCTTTGCATCCCTGGTTCGAACCCCGGGTGATGACGTCTTTTGCCGATCTTTTACAGCAAGTGCCTGCACGGGAAGCTGTAAGTATTAGTTAATCCACCTAATATCTCAGTCCATACAGTGGCGCGATGGCTCGGCGCACTGTACGAGCTGATGATCGAGACTCTCTTTTGCATCCCTGGTTCGAACCCCGGGTGATGACGTCTTTTGCCGATCTTTTACAGCAAGTGCCTGCACGGGGAGCTGTAAGTATTAGTTAAGTCCACACTAATATCTCAGTCCATACAGTGGCGCGATGGCTCGGCGCACTGTACGAGCTGATGATCGAGACTCTCTTTTGCATCCCTGGTTCGAACCCCGGGTGATGACGTCTTTTGCCGATCTTTTACAGCAAGTGCCTGCACGGGGAGCTGTAAGTATTAGTTAATCCACCTAATATCTCAGTCCATACAGTGGCGCGATGGCTCGGCGCACTGTACGAGCTGATGATCGAGACTCTCTTTTGCATCCCTGGTTCGAACCCCGGGTGATGACGTCTTTTGCCGATCTTTTACAGCAAGTGCCTGCACGGGGAGCTGTAAGTATTAGTTAATCCACCTAATATCTCAGTCCATACAGTGGCGCGATGGCTCGGCGCACTGTACGAGCTGATGATCGAGACTCTCTTTTGCATCCCTGGTTCGAACCCCGGGTGATGACGTCTTTTGCCGATCTTTTACAGCAAGTGCCTGCACGGGGAGCTGTAAGTATTAGTTAATCCACCTAATATCTCAGTCATACAGTGGCGCGATGGCTCGGCGCACTGTACGAGCTGATGATCGAGACTCTCTTTTGCATCCCTGGTTCGAAGCCCGGGTGATGACGTCTTTTGCCGATCTTTTACAGCAAGTGCCTGCACGGGGAGCTGTAAGTATTAGTTAATCCACCTAATATCTCAGTCCATACAGTGGCGCGATGGCTCGGCGCACTGTACGAGCTGATGATCGAGACTCTCTTTTGCATCCCTGGTTCGAACCCCGGGTGATGACGTCTTTTGCCGATCTTTTACAGCAAGTGGCCTGCATGGGGAGCTGTAAGTATTAGTTAATCCACCTAATATCTCAGTCCATACAGTGGCGCGATGGCTCGGCGCACTGTACGAGCTGATGATCGAGACTCTCTTTTGCATCCCTGGTTCGAACCCCGGGTGATGACGTCTTTTGCCGATCTTTTACAGCAAGTGCCTGCACGGGGAGCTGTAAGTATTAGTTAATCCACCTAATATCTCAGTCCATACAGTGGCGCGATGGCTCGGCGCACTGTACGAGCTGATGATCGAGACTCTCTTTTGCATCCCTGGTTCGAACCCCGGGTGATGACGTCTTTTGCCGATCTTTTACAGCAAGTGCCTGCACGGGGAGCTGTAAGTATTAGTTAATCCACCTAATATCTCAGTCCATACAGTGGCGCGATGGCTCGGCGCACTGTACGAGCTGATGATCGAGACTCTCTTTTGCATCCTGGTTCGATTCCCGGGTGATGACGTCTTTTGCCGATCTTTTACAGCAAGTGCCTGCACGGGGAGCTGTAAGTATTAGTTAATCCACCTAATATCTCAGTCCATACAGTGGCGCGATGGCTCGGCGCACTGTACGAGCTGATGATCGAGACTCTCTTTTGCATCCCTGGTTCGAACCCCGGGTGATGACGTCTTTTGCCGATCTTTTACAGCAAGTGCCTGCACGGGGAGCTGTAAGTATTAGTTAATCCACCTAATATCTCAGTCCATACAGTGGCGCGATGGCTCGGCGCACTGTACGAGCTGATGATCGAGACTCTCTTTTGCATCCCTGGTTCGAACCCCGGGTGATGACGTCTTTTGCCGATCTTTTACAGCAAGTGCCTGCACGGGGAGCTGTAAGTATTAGTTAATCCACCTAATATCTCAGTCCATACAGTGGCGCGATGGCTCGGCGCACTGTACGAGCTGATGATCGAGACTCTCTTTTGCATCCTGGTTCGAACACCCGGGTGATGACGTCTTTTGCCGATCTTTTACAGCAAGTGCCTGCACGGGGAGCTGTAAGTATTAGTTAATCCACCTAATATCTCAGTCCATACAGTGGCGCGATGGCTCGGCGCACTGTACGAGCTGATGATCGAGACTCTCTTTTGCATCCCTGGTTCGAACCCCGGGTGATGACGTCTTTTGCCGATCTTTTACAGCAAGTGCCTGCACGGGGAGCTGTAAGTATTAGTTAATCCACCTAATATCTCAGTCCATACAGTGGCGCGATGGCTCGGCGCACTGTACGAGCTGATGATCGAGACTCTCTTTTGCATCCCTGGTTCGAACCCCGGGTGATGACGTCTTTTGCCGATCTTTTACAGCAAGTGCCTGCACGGGGAGCTGTAAGTATTAGTTAATCCACCTAATATCTCAGTCCATACAGTGCGCGATGGCTCGGCGCACTGTACGAGCTGATGATCGAGACTCTCTTTTGCATCCCTGGTTCGATTCCCGGGTGATGACGTCTTTTGCCGATCTTTTACAGCAAGTGCCTGCACGGGGAGCTGTAAGTATTAGTTAATCCACCTAATATCTCAGTCCATACAGTGGCGCGATGGCTCGGCGCACTGTACGAGCTGATGATCGAGACTCTCTTTTGCATCCCTGGTTCGAACCCCGGGTGATGACGTCTTTTGCCGATCTTTTACAGCAAGTGCCTGCACGGGGAGCTGTAAGTATTAGTTAATCCACCTAATATCTCAGTCCATACAGTGGCGCGATGGCTCGGCGCACTGTACGAGCTGATGATCGAGACTCTCTTTTGCATCCCTGGTTCGATTCCCGGGTGATGACGTCTTTTGCCGATCTTTTACAGCAAGTGCCTGCACGGGGAGCTGTAAGTATTAGTTAATCCACCTAATATCTCAGTCCATACAGTGGCGCGATGGCTCGGCGCACTGTACGAGCTGATGATCGAGACTCTCTTTTGCATCCCTGGTTCGAACCCCGGGTGATGACGTCTTTTGCCGATCTTTTTACAGCAAGTGCCTGCACGGGGAGCTGTAAGTATTAGTTAATCCACCTAATATCTCAGTCCATACAGTGGCGCGATGGCTCGGCGCACTGTACGAGCTGATGATCGAGACTCTCTTTTGCATCCCTGGTTCGAACCCCGGGTGATGACGTCTTTTGCCGATCTTTTACAGCAAGTGCCTGCACGGGGAGCTGTAAGTATTAGTTAATCCACCTAATATCTCAGTCCATACAGTGGCGCGATGGCTCGGCGCACTGTACGAGCTGATGATCGAGACTCTCTTTTGCATCCCTGGTTCGAACCCCGGGTGATGACGTCTTTTGCCGATCTTTTACAGCAAGTGCTGCACGGGGAGCTGTAAGTATTAGTTAATCCACCTAATATCTCAGTCCATACAGTGGCGCGATGGCTCGGCGCACTGTACGAGCTGATGATCGAGACTCTCTTTTGCATCCCTGGTTCGAACCCCGGGTGATGACGTCTTTTGCCGATCTTTTACAGCAAGTGCCTGCACGGGGAGCTGTAAGTATTAGTTAATCCACCTAATATCTCAGTCCATACAGTGGCGCGATGGCTCGGCGCACTGTACGAGCTGATGATCGAGACTCTCTTTTGCATCCCTGGTTCGAAGCCCGGGTGATGACGTCTTTTGCCGATCTTTTACAGCAAGTGCCTGCACGGGGAGCTGTAAGTATTAGTTAATCCACCTAATATCTCAGTCCATACAGTGGCGCGATGGCTCGGCGCACTGTACGAGCTGATGATCGAGACTCTCTTTTGCATCCCTGGTTCGAACCCCGGGTGATGACGTCTTTTGCCGATCTTTACAGCAAGTGCCTGCACGGGGAGCTGTAAGTATTAGTTAATCCACCTAATATCTCAGTCCATACAGTGGCGCGATGGCTCGGCGCACTGTACGAGCTGATGATCGAGACTCTCTTTTGCATCCCTGGTTCGAACCCCGGGTGATGACGTCTTTTGCCGATCTTTTACAGCAAGTGCCTGCACGGGGAGCTGTAAGTATTAGTTAATCCACCTAATATCTCAGTCCATACAGTGGCGCGATGGCTCGGCGCACTGTACGAGCTGATGATCGAGACTCTCTTTTGCATCCCTGGTTCGAACCCCGGGTGATGACGTCTTTTGCCGATCTTTTACAGCAAGTGCCTGCACGGGGAGCTGTAAGTATTAGTTAATCCACCTAATATCTCAGTCCATACAGTGGCGCGATGGCTCGGCGCACTGTACGAGCTGATGATCGAGACTCTCTTTTGCATCCCTGGTTCGAACCCCGGGTGATGACGTCTTTTGCCGATCTTTTAACAGCAAGTGCCTGCACGGGGAGCTGTAAGTATTAGTTAATCCACCTAATATCTCAGTCCATACAGTGGCGCGATGGCTCGGCGCACTGTACGAGCTGATGATCGAGACTCTCTTTTGCATCCCTGGTTCGATTCCCGGGTGATGACGTCTTTTGCCGATCTTTTACAGCAAGTGCCTGCACGGGGAGCTGTAAGTATTAGTTAATCACCTAATATCTCAGTCCATACAGTGGCGCGATGGCTCGGCGCACTGTACGAGCTGATGATCGAGACTCTCTTTTGCATCCCTGGTTCGAACCCCGGGTGATGACGTCTTTTGCCGATCTTTTACAGCAAGTGCCTGCACGGGGAGCTGTAAGTATTAGTTAATCCACCTAATATCTCAGTCCATACAGTGGCGCGATGGCTCGGCGCACTGTACGAGCTGATGATCGAGACTCTCTTTTGCATCCCTGGTTCGAAGCCCGGGTGATGACGTCTTTTGCCGATCTTTTACAGCAAGTGCCTGCACGGGGAGCTGTAAGTATTAGTTAATCCACCTAATATCTCAGTCCATACAGTGGCGCGATGGCTCGGCGCACTGTACGAGCTGATGATCGAGACTCTCTTTTGCATCCCTGGTTCGAAGCCCGGGTGATGACGTCTTTTGCCGATCTTTTACAGCAAGTGCCTGCACGGGGAGCTGTAAGTATTAGTTAATCCACCTAATATCTCAGTCCATACAGTGGCGCGATGGCTCGGCGCACTGTACGAGCTGATGATCGAGACTCTCTTTTGCATCCCTGGTTCGAAGCCCGGGTGATGACGTCTTTTGCCGATCTTTTACAGCAAGTGCCTGCACGGGGAGCTGTAAGTATTAGTTAATCCACCTAATATCTCAGTCCATACAGTGGCGCGATGGCTCGGCGCACTGTACGAGCTGATGATCGAGACTCTCTTTTGCATCCCTGGTTCGAACCCCGGGTGATGACGTCTTTTGCCGATCTTTTACAGCAAGTGCCTGCACGGGGAGCTGTAAGTATTAGTTAATCCACCTAATATCTCAGTCCATACAGTGGCGCGATGGCTCGGCGCACTGTACGAGCTGATGATCGAGACTCTCTTTTGCATCCCTGGTTCGAACCCGGGTGATGACGTCTTTTGCCGATCTTTTACAGCAAGTGCCTGCACGGGGAGCTGTAAGTATTAGTTAATCCACCTAATATCTCAGTCCATACAGTGGCGCGATGGCTCGGCGCACTGTACGAGCTGATGATCGAGACTCTCTGTTGCATCCCTGGTTCGAACCCCGGGTGATGACGTCTTTTGCCGATCTTTTACAGCAAGTGCCTGCACGGGGAGGCTGTAAGTATTAGTTAATCCACCTAATATCTCAGTCCATACAGTGGCGCGATGGCTCGGCGCACTGTACGAGCTGATGATCGAGACTCTCTTTTGCATCCCTGGTTCGAACCCCGGGTGATGACGTCTTTTGCCGATCTTTTACAGCAAGTGCCTGCACGGGGAGCTGTAAGTATTAGTTAATCCACCTAATATCTCAGTCCATACAGTGGCGCGATGGCTCGGCGCACTGTACGAGCTGATGATCGAGACTCTCTTTTGCATCCCTGGTTCGAACCCCGGGTGATGACGTCTTTTGCCGATCTTTTACAGCAAGTGCCTGCACGGGGAGCTGTAAGTATTAGTTAATCCACCTAATATCTCAGTCCATACAGTGGCGCGATGGCTCGCGCACTGTACGAGCTGATGATCGAGACTCTCTTTTGCATCCCTGGTTCGATTCCGGGTGATGACGTCTTTTGCCGATCTTTTACAGCAAGTGCCTGCACGGGGAGCTGTAAGTATTAGTTAATCCACCTAATATCTCAGTCCATACAGTGTCGGCGATGGCTCGGCGCACTGTACGAGCTGATGATCGAGACTCTCTTTTGCATCCCTGGTTCGAACCCCGGGTGATGACGTCTTTTGCCGATCTTTTACAGCAAGTGCCTGCACGGGGAGCTGTAAGTATTAGTTAATCCACCTAATATCTCAGTCCATACAGTGGCGCGATGGCTCGGCGCACTGTACGAGCTGATGATCGAGACTCTCTTTTGCATCCCTGGTTCGAACCCCGGGTGATGACGTCTTTTGCCGATCTTTTACAGCAAGTGCCTGCACGGGGAGCTGTAAGTATTAGTTAATCCACCTAATATCTCAGTCCATACAGTGGCGCGATGGCTCGGCGCACTGTACGAGCTGATGATCGAGACTCTCTTTTGCATCCCTGGTTCGAACCCCGGGTGATGACGTCTTTTGCCGATCTTTTACAGCAAGTGCCTGCACGGGGAGCTGTAAGTATTAGTTAATCCACCTAATATCTCAGTCCATACAGTGGCGCGATGGCTCGGCGCACTGTACGAGCTGATGATCGAGACTCTCTTTTGCATCCCTGGTTCGAACCCCGGGTGATGACGTCTTTTGCCGATCTTTTACAGCAAGTGCCTGCACGGGGAGCTGTAAGTATTAGTTAATCCACCTAATATCTCAGTCCATACAGTGGCGCGATGGCTCGGCGCACTGTACGAGCTGATGATCGAGACTCTCTTTTGCATCCCTGGTTCGAACCCCGGGTGATGACGTCTTTTGCCGATCTTTTACAGCAAGTGCCTGCACGGGGAGCTGTAAGTATTAGTTAATCCACCTAATATCTCAGTCCATACAGTGGCGCGATGGCTCGGCGCACTGTACGAGCTGATGATCGAGACTCTCTTTTGCATCCCTGGTTCGAACCCCGGGTGATGACGTCTTTTGCCGATCTTTTACAGCAAGTGCCTGCACGGGGAGCTGTAAGTATTAGTTAATCCACCTAATATCTCAGTCCATACAGTGGCGCGATGGCTCGGCGCACTGTACGAGCTGATGATCGAGACTCTCTTTTGCATCCCTGGTTCGAACCCCGGGTGATGACGTCTTTTGCCGATCTTTTACAGCAAGTGCCTGCACGGGGAGCTGTAAGTATTAGTTAATCCACCTAATATCTCAGTCCATACAGTGGCGCGATGGCTCGGCGCACTGTACGAGCTGATGATCGAGACTCTCTTTTGCATCCCTGGTTCGAACCCCGGGTGATGACGTCTTTTGCCGATCTTTTACAGAAAGTGCCTGCACGGGGAGCTGTAAGTATTAGTTAATCCACCTAATATCTCAGTCCATACAGTGGCGCGATGGCTCGGCGCACTGTACGAGCTGATGATCGAGACTCTCTTTTGCATCCCTGGTTCGAACCCCGGGTGATGACGTCTTTTGCCGATCTTTTACAGCAAGTGCCTGCACGGGGAGCTGTAAGTATTAGTTAATCCACCTAATATCTCAGTCCATACAGTGGCGCGATGGCTCGGCGCACTGTACGAGCTGATGATCGAGACTCTCTTTTGCATCCCTGGTTCGAACCCCGGGTGATGACGTCTTTTGCCGATCTTTTACAGCAAGTGCCTGCACGGGGAGCTGTAAGTATTAGTTAATCCACCTAATATCTCAGTCCATACAGTGGCGCGATGGCTCGGCGCACTGTACGAGCTGATGATCGAGACTCTCTTTTGCATCCCTGGTTCGAACCCCGGGTGATGACGTCTTTTGCCGATCCTTTACAGCAAGTGCCTGCACGGGGAGCTGTAAGTATTAGTTAATCCACCTAATATCTCAGTCCATACAGTGGCGCGATGGCTCGGCGCACTGTACGAGCTGATGATCGAGACTCTCTTTTGCATCCCTGGTTCGATTCCCGGGTGATGACGTCTTTTGCCGATCTTTTACAGCAAGTGCCTGCACGGGGAGCTGTAAGTATTAGTTAATCCACCTAATATCTCAGTCCATACAGTGGCGCGATGGCTCGGCGCACTGTACGAGCTGATGATCGAGACTCTCTTTTGCATCCCTGGTTCGAACCCCGGGTGATGACGTCTTTTGCCGATCTTTTACAGCAAGTGCCTGCACGGGGAGCTGTAAGTATTAGTTAATCCACCTAATATCTCAGTCCATACAGTGGCGCGATGGCTCGGCGCACTGTACGAGCTGATGATCGAGACTCTCTTTTGCATCCCTGGTTCGATTCCCGGGTGATGACGTCTTTTGCCGATCTTTTACAGCAAGTGCCTGCACGGGGAGCTGTAAGTATTAGTTAATCCACCTAATATCTCAGTCCATACAGTGGCGCGATGGCTCGGCGCACTGTACGAGCTGATGATCGAGACTCTCTTTTGCATCCCTGGTTCGATTCCCGGGTGATGACGTCTTTTGCCGATCTTTTACAGCAAGTGCCTGCACGGGGAGCTGTAAGTATTAGTTAATCCACCTAATATCTCAGTCCATACAGTGGCGCGATGGCTCGGCGCACTGTACGAGCTGATGATCGAGACTCTCTTTTGCATCCCTGGTTCGAACCCCGGGTGATGACGTCTTTTGCCGATCTTTTACAGCAAGTGCCTGCACGGGGAGCTGTAAGTATTAGTTAATCCACCTAATATCTCAGTCCATACAGTGGCGCGATGGCTCGGCGCACTGTACGAGCTGATGATCGAGACTCTCTTTTGCATCCCTGGTTCGAACCCCGGGTGATGACGTCTTTTGCCGATCTTTTACAGCAAGTGCCTGCACGGGGAGCTGTAAGTATTAGTTAATCCACCTAATATCTCAGTCCATACAGTGGCGCGATGGCTCGGCGCACTGTACGAGCTGATGATCGAGACTCTCTTTTGCATCCCTGGTTCGAACCCCGGGTGATGACGTCTTTTGCCGATCTTTTACAGCAAGTGCCTGCACGGGGAGCTGTAAGTATTAGTTAATCCACCTAATATCTCAGTCCATACAGTGGCGCGATGGCTCGGCGCACTGTACGAGCTGATGATCGAGACTCTCTTTTGCATCCCTGGTTCGATTCCCGGGTGATGACGTCTTTTGCCGATCTTTTACAGCAAGTGCCTGCACGGGGAGCTGTAAGTATTAGTTAATCCACCTAATATCTCAGTCCATACAGTGGCGCGATGGCTCGGCGCACTGTACGAGCTGATGATCGAGACTCTCTTTTGCATCCCTGGTTCGAACCCCGGGTGATGACGTCTTTTGCCGATCTTTTACAGCAAGTGCCTGCACGGGGAGCTGTAAGTATTAGTTAATCCACCTAATATCTCAGTCCATACAGTGGCGCGATGGCTCGGCGCACTGTACGAGCTGATGATCGAGACTCTCTTTTGCATCCCTGGTTCGAACCCCGGGTGATGACGTCTTTTGCCGATCTTTTACAGCAAGTGCCTGCACGGGGAGCTGTAAGTATTAGTTAATCCACCTAATATCTCAGTCCATACAGTGGCGCGATGGCTCGGCGCACTGTACGAGCTGATGATCGAGACTCTCTTTTGCATCCCTGGTTCGAACCCCGGGTGATGACGTCTTTTGCCGATCTTTTACAGCAAGTGCCTGCACGGGGAGCTGTAAGTATTAGTTAATCCACCTAATATCTCAGTCCATACAGTGGCGCGATGGCTCGGCGCACTGTACGAGCTGATGATCGAGACTCTCTTTTGCATCCCTGGTTCGAACCCCGGGTGATGACGTCTTTTGCCGATCTTTTACAGCAAGTGCCTGCACGGGGAGCTGTAAGTATTAGTTAATCCACCTAATATCTCAGTCCATACAGTGGCGCGATGGCTCGGCGCACTGTACGAGCTGATGATCGAGACTCTCTTTTGCATCCCTGGTTCGAACCCCGGGTGATGACGTCTTTTGCCGATCTTTTACAGCAAGTGCCTGCACGGGGAGCTGTAAGTATTAGTTAATCCACCTAATATCTCAGTCCATACAGTGGCGCGATGGCTCGGCGCACTGTACGAGCTGATGATCGAGACTCTCTTTTGCATCCCTGGTTCGAACCCCGGGTGATGACGTCTTTTGCCGATCTTTTACAGCAAGTGCCTGCACGGGGAGCTGTAAGTATTAGTTAATCCACCTAATATCTCAGTCCATACAGTGGCGCGATGGCTCGGCGCACTGTACGAGCTGATGATCGAGACTCTCTTTTGCATCCCTGGTTCGAACCCCGGGTGATGACGTCTTTTGCCGATCTTTTACAGCAAGTGCCTGCACGGGGAGCTGTAAGTATTAGTTAATCCACCTAATATCTCAGTCCATACAGTGGCGCGATGGCTCGGCGCACTGTACGAGCTGATGATCGAGACTCTCTTTTGCATCCCTGGTTCGAACCCCGGGTGATGACGTCTTTTGCCGATCTTTTACAGCAAGTGCCTGCACGGGGAGCTGTAAGTATTAGTTAATCCACCTAATATCTCAGTCCATACAGTGGCGCGATGGCTCGGCGCACTGTACGAGCTGATGATCGAGACTCTCTTTTGCATCCCTGGTTCGAACCCCGGGTGATGACGTCTTTTGCCGATCTTTTACAGCAAGTGCCAGCACGGGGAGCTGTAAGTATTAGTTAATCCACCTAATATCTCAGTCCATACAGTGGCGCGATGGCTCGGCGCACTGTACGAGCTGATGCTCGAGACTCTCTTTTGCATCCCTGGTTCGAACCCCGGGTGATGACGTCTTTTGCCGATCTTTTACAGCAAGTGCCTGCACGGGGAGCTGTAAGTATTAGTTAATCCACCTAATATCTCAGTCCATACAGTGGCGCGATGGCTCGGCGCACTGTACGAGCTGATGATCGAGACTCTCTTTTGCATCCCTGGTTCGAACCCCGGGTGATGACGTCTTTTGCCGATCTTTTACAGCAAGTGCCTGCACGGGGAGCTGTAAGTATTAGTTAATCCACCTAATATCTCAGTCCATACAGTGGCGCGATGGCTCGGCGCACTGTACGAGCTGACGATCGAGACTCTCTTTTGCATCCCTGGTTCGAACCCCGGGTGATGACGTCTTTTGCCGATCTTTTACAGCAAGTGCCTGCACGGGGAGCTGTAAGTATTAGTTAATCCACCTAATATCTCAGTCCATACAGTGGCGCGATGGCTCGGCGCACTGTACGAGCTGACGATCGAGACTCTCTTTTGCATCCCTGGTTCGAACCCCGGGTGATGACGTCTTTTGCCGATCTTTTACAGCAAGTGCCTGCACGGGGAGCTGTAAGTATTAGTTAATCCACCTAATATCTCAGTCCATACAGTGGCGCGATGGCTCGGCGCACTGTACGAGCTGATGATCGAGACTCTCTTTTGCATCCCTGGTTCGAACCCCGGGTGATGACGTCTTTTGCCGATCTTTTACAGCAAG